>NC_041728.1:25635206-25807706 GCF_004115215.2 Ornithorhynchus anatinus | reverse complement strand
CTGTAGCAGTCGATCACTGCCCACGTCCTCCCTGTGGCCTGGAATTCCCTTCCCTTTCATATCCTTATAGACCACCACCTTCAAAGCCTTACTAAAATCACATCTCCTCCAAAAGGCCTTTCATGACCCAGCCTTCATTTCCTCTGTTCCATCCTCCATTTTGCATCGTCTAGGCACCGGGATCTGTGCCCTTTAAGCACTTGATATTCACCCCCAGCCCAGCACACAGCACTTATCCTTATCCTCTTCCATTGCCCCTTTCTGTAATTTATTGTACTGTCTGCCTCCTTCTTTAGACTGTAAGCTGCTTCTGGACAGAGATTGTGCCTACCAACTGTATTGTACCGTACTCTCCGAAGAGCTTAGCGTAACATGCTGCACACAGTGAGCAATCAATCAGTGTTATTTATTGAGCACCTGCTGAGCACTACGCAACATTTTAAGACCTTGGGAGGGTACAGCAGAAGCGTGGCATATGTTCCCTGCCCTCCAGGAGCTCATAATCAAGTGGGGTGGGTGGACGGAAATGAGTTACAAATAGTAGGAGCAGGAGGAAAAGCAAGGCTCTGACAAGCAGTGATATGGCCTCTGTCGGAGCCAAATAAAGACTTGACTGTGCAAATCAATATGCTTAATGACTGTGAAGGTGGCAGGCCCAAAGCTGAAGCAAAATTAGCTTGTAAAGTCAGAAGTGGTAGAAAAATGGCAGTCTCTCTGATCAAATATCTCGTTCTATTTCACTATTAATACCAATGTTATGAAAGTGTAAAAGTCGTCGTCCTTTTCTCAGCACCAGTCGTGGTAATGCTTTTAGAGTGTCATAGCCAACATTGGCCCCCTCTAAAACTCACCAGAGAGCCCGTTTCTTCATCCAAGAACACATTGGTTTTCCTAAACGTAGGAGAATTTAATCTCTCCTCTCAAATGAATTGTGTGCCCCAAAAGCATCAGATTATTGGTTATAGACTGGCATCTACAAATGGCAGCGGTTGGTGTAATCCAAATGAGATGAAGCCCTCTGTTTGTTCTCCTGGAAAACCTGGAGAGATTTAGCTACAGCCCTCAGTAGCCTTGTTTTCCCATTAGGTGGTTGGAACTTCAAATTGGCACTCAGAAAACAGACAATCCAAAGACTCATTCTCTAGAGGGCCAGGTGGGTGGGCTTCATCCTATGTGAATATCGCTCCTCTATTGGATTTATTTCTGGAAGCTGACCTTTTGAAAAGCCAGGCAACATTTCCCACCCATCATTGGCCTATCCCTCCCAGTAATATATTGGTATGTCCGTTTTCGGCTTGCCTGGCAAAATAAATGGAAGCCAAGGACATTACAATTGGGAGGCGGGAGGACTATTATTTAAAAAGCTTTTAAATGATGTCCCTATATATTCTTTTAACAACATCCTCTAAAAGCCTCTGAAAAAAATAGTCCCTTTCTGCCACAGTAGTTAACAAGGACTGTACTGGGGACTGTTCTTTAAAAGGCTGTTAAATGATGATCCTATATTTTTTAACGTCAACATCATTTAGAAACCTTTTAGAGAACGGTCTTCCTCACCCACTACCACCGGCAAAAAAAAAACCACAAAAAAACACCCAGTACTTGGGGGAAGGGATTGCTCTCTAAAAGGCCCTCCAATGATTCTATCAATAAATATAGTGATGTTGTTTAAAAAAAAAACCTACTTTCCCCAGTGGTGATTCAGCTTTTTGGCATGAGCTTTCAATCTGATGACCCCATATTGCCTGTCGTCGTGCATTTGTACGTAATTGTTTCTCTTGCTAGAAAATAACAGTGTAAAACTTGATGGGAGGTTTTCAAAGGGCAGAACTACTGGAAACTTTTAACCCATTTATTGTTTGGCAAGATTTTGGCCCCTTTACATGGCCCATTTCCTCAGTTCAGATGTTGGAACAGTTAAAGTCCTTGCAGAACCAATCATTTCCAAACAAGGAAGCCTAAAGGTTTACCGCTGACTGTGACTGTAGTAACACCTGCTGGGCTTCTATCCAGAAACCCTGGAGAATTCAGGAAGGTTATAAAGTATTTTTTTAATCACTAGAATTTGAATGGTGAGATAGTATAGTTTTCACAGGACCTCGGAGAATGCCTACTTAAAATAATGGCATTTGTACCCATCTAGTGAGGACTGGAGTGTGCTTGGGCTCAAATAATAATTTGTGTATTGCTATTCGTTGACCTTGCAGAGTTCAGGGTGTGTGGGACACCGTTATTCTCTGCTTCTGAGCCCCCAAAAAGCAGTGATGAAGCAACTTACTCGTGGTCAAAATTCAGACCTGGGCCCTTTCCTCCTCAGCATCGGTGACCGTGAAAGTATAGATGGAGTCAGCAAATGCCTCCAGGAAGATAGTCTTGCACAGGGCTTGGTGAATTGGGAACTTCATAATAAGACTGGTCCAGTGGGGTGTTTATTGCCCCTAGAGTCGTGGGGCAGTTGATCCAAACATCCCAACATCTCCCCACACCCTCCCCCAACTCTGCTCATTTGTGCTTTAACTATGACATGAACTAGACACTTTAAAAACTATTGATTTTTAAAATAATAACTGTGTGTTATTCATTAAATGCTTAATAGGTGCCCCACACTCTGCTGAGTTCATTCATTTGATCATATTTATTAAGCACTTACTGTGTGCAAAACACTGTACTAAGTACTTGGGAGAGTATGCTCCAATAGGCACATTCCCTACCCACAGTGAGCTCACCATTTAGAGGGGAAGACAGATGCTCATATTCATAAATAAATATATTTATGTATATATGTGCTGTGGGGCTGGGCGGGAGGATGAAGGAAGGGTGATGTGGAAGGGAGTGAGAGGAGAGGAGCGTTTAGTCATGGATGGCTCTTGGAAGGAGATGCGCCTCCAATTAGGCTTTGAAGTAGGGGAGAGCATTTATCTGATATGAGGAAGGAGGGGGTGTTCCAGGCCAGAGGCAGGATGTGGGTGAGAGTTGGGCAGCGAAATAGACGTGAATGAGGTACAGTGAGAAGGTTAGCATTAGAGGAACGAAGTGTGTGGGCTAGGTTGTAGTAGGAGAGTAACAAGGTGAGGTAGAAGGGGGCAAGGCGATTGACTGCTTTATAGCCAGTGGTGAGGAGTTTTTGTCCGACGCAGAGGTGGATGGACAACCACTGGAGTTCCTTGAGGAGCACCGGTTAAATAGAGCATTATTAGGTCAAAAACGGTCCCTTCCACAAGAGGTTCACAGTCTTATAAAGGGAGAGAGAGCTGGTATCTTATCCCCATTGTACAGAGGAGGAAGCTGAGGCACAGAAAGGATAAGTGACCTGTCCAAGATCAATAAGTGACTTGTCTAAGGTCACACAGCAAGTCAGTGGCCAATTCGGACTAAATTGCAGGTTTCCTGACTCCCCGGCCCATGCTACATCCTTTATTGATTTCTTTCAAGGTTTTCGACTTCATAGCGATCAATTCTACGATTTTTCCCTAATAAAAACCATATTCTATAGCAAAAAAACTCAACTGTCCCCTGAAGCAGCATTGATCCATTGAAAAGAAACTATAGATGCTCAGTTTCTCCCTTGGTTTGAAATAAATTTCCTTTGAAGAAGAACCTCTTTCCTTCCCTTTGCTCCTTCCTTCCCCAAGTTGGGTTCGAACCCAAATGTCTAAAGTTGTGGGACTTTTTTGTTGAAAGAAAACAAAATACAAAATGCTGTAGAATAATAGGAAATATTTTATACACCTACTCATCCTGCCCCCTAAGTATTCCTAAATTGTTTGAGTATCCTCGGCTAAGAAGATACTGTAACTGATGGCTCAGTAGATTATTTTTGGATGAAGATCTGAATATTAGCAATAGTAGAAGAGCTGCCCAGAGAAATTGAAAGCTTTAATCTACTACTTGTAAAGAACTAAGCTCACTGTGGGCAGAGAGAGTGTCTGTTTATTGTTATATTGTACTCTTCCAAGCATTTAATACAGTGTTGTGCACACAGTAAGTGCTCAATAAATATGATTGAATAAATGAATGAGAACGTAATGAAAAGGAACAAAAATCCTTTGGTACTATGGTCAGAAGCAAAGTGTGAGTGTGAGTCCAAGTGGATGGACTCTTGATGTGTTGCCCAGTATGGGTTTTGTTTTATTATTTTTTTAATGGTACCTGTTAAGCACTTACTTTGTGCCAGACACTGTACTAAAGACTGGGATAAGTAGAAGCTAATCAGGTTGGACACACTCCATGACCCACATGGGGCTCACATTAATTCCCATTTTCTGGATGAGGGAACAGAGGCACAGAGAAGTGAAGTGCCTTGCCCAAGGTCACACAGTGGACAAGTGGTGGAGCTGGAATTATTACCCAGGTCCTCCTGACCCCCAGGCCCATGCTCTATCTACTAGGCCCTGCTGCTTCTTAAATATTTATGTTAACGTTCAAATATTCATCTTTGAATTTGTAGTGAATGCTGCTGGGTTTTATTGAAATTTTATTTAAATCCAGACAGGCCTTCCTACAGTCAGGTGTGAAGAGCCAGTTCAAAATGGCTTCTAATAACAGAATTAAACCAAAGGAAATGTGGAAAGGGATGATCAGAAAGAATGAACAGGGTCGAGACTCCTTTTTCTGAATGCATTCTCTATCTCTAAAGCACCACCACCGACTCTAGCATGATAGATGTGTACATCTAAAGGAAACTATTGTCTCTCCTGTCAGTTATCACTTTCCCATTTTTAATGACTACATCAATATTGTATTTTAATCAATTTGAAGGGAAGATAATGAAGAAAATAATTCTTGATTTTTTTCCTTTAAGCTCCCAGTTTTGACTAGGGTTGCAAATTTCAATAATGGTTTTAAAATTTCAATAATAATCAGTAGGTTCAAAGAGGTACATTTAAGGAGAAGCAAAAAATTGCACTCCACACTTCCTTGAATAAGTGAAAATCTGACAGTCCTTGACTTTTGGGGGTTCTCGTTGGTATAAATTGAGGCATGGATAAATTTTATTAGAGGTTCTCACATGGAGATGAGAATGTATCCCTATTTATAGTCTTGCTGGCACTCAGTCATTTTTATCAATCGCAAATCTAAGCAGAAAATGCGTAAAACAAACGGAGCTGGATACAAAGCGGGGATTGTCCTTAGCCAGCTACCTTTTCATGTTTTTTGAGATTCAAAAACGATCGATTAATCAGATTAATATCCGGTTAAATGTAGGCTAAAGCACAAAGAGGAGTAAAAATTGAATGTTGTTTTTCATAAAGCTAAACATGGGTGTAACATCACTGAAATGTGCATGGCAGATATTGAACAAGCTCTATTCTTATTAAACAGACGCTTTGATAGTCTATTTTATTTTTTTCAATTCTCATTTTAAATTCTATAATTCAATCATTTTGAACAGCTATATTCAAAAAAGTTTTACAACTTTAATCTTAATAATCTTGGAAAAAGCAGACATGCTATGTCATAAAATAACTATTAGTGACTAGTTTGTATCCTATAAATCTAACTTGAGTTGATAATATGGTCCATTACCAGCTAACTGCACAGAGTATTTTTCATTTTACACTCTTCAGTTACTTTTTAGTGAAGTGTTAAAAAATATGAAGCTTTTCTCCTCTCTAAAATTGCATGCTGTCTGTCTGTTATTAGGGAGATAACAGCTCTTATAAATGTTTCAGTAAGCGCTAAGTAGACAGTTATGTGCACTCTCATTCCACGCTTATTTGCTTACTGTAATAAACTGATAAAATATGTGTGGTTTGTCTCTGTGTATCTACAGGCATCATGAGTCACATAGATTTCCTTTAGAAATAATGTTGTGTCTGCAGAATTGATTGGTTATTTTCATAAACCATCCAAAGGTACACAAATGACTTTTATTATTTAAACATATGCTGGCTGAGATTTGTAGTTAGTGATCTCATTGTGACTAGATGGTTCTTGTTCTATTAACTCTTTGGGAAGGTCTTTCATTCCAGGAAAGCTGCAGTTACCTGAGTACACAGCCTCTTTGAACCAATAATTTACAAATCTGTGTGCTCTCTCTCTCTCCCCCCCTCCTCTCTCTCTCTCCCTCCCTCTCTCTCTCTCTCTCTATATATATATATATATATATACACACACACATGCAGTGTGCAGTTTTGTAAATTGAAACTGAAATTCTTTTTCCCAAACACTGCATCAACAGGAGGAGACCAGAGAGTAAAAAGGAGACATTATTTGCTGCTGTTGAAACCCCGGCACCTCCACACCTGGAATAAATACAACGTGTGGTTTTGGTTGCCATATCTTAGGAAGGACATGCCACAGCAGGAGAAAGCATGGAACAAGACCAACAAGAGGATCAAGGGAACAGAGGAGTTTATAAACGAGGCAGGGAGAATTCGGGCCCTTCAGTATAATTGCTTTCTTAATTTCCAGGAAAGTCTATTAATTATTCCCTTTACCCTTCAAACAGGTCAGTACTCCCGTCTTCGTACCAATGAAAACTCATGAACTACTTCACCGCATGAGTGGAAAAGGATTAGCTGCCCAATACCACTTCCCAAGGCAGCCTTGCATTTATGGTCATCAGATGGTCTCCATACAAGTGATGTTAACCAACACCACTGATCAGAAGATTGAAAATATCCACATAGGAGAAAAGAAACTGCCAGCAGGCCTGCAGATGCATGTGTTTCCTCCAATAGGTAATAGTTGTAAGTCGATTACTTGGTATTTATGAGTGTTTTCATCTATTTATGACTTTTATGAAATGCTTTCAATGTGCAAAGCACTGTAGAAAGTGCTGGGGAAAGATACAGAGACATTGATCCAGACGTGGCTCCTGGCCCTTGGAGAGTTCACATTCACAATGCGGTGAGGGGCAGACACACAGGAAAAGAGACAATGGGGTAAATTCAGCAAAAGAAATAACACTACAACACAATAAGAATGGGAAAAGATCAGTAAGTAATAATTTGCATTATTTGCAAAATGCTTTGAATTTCCAAAATGCTTTCCCATCAGCCAACTCATTTTGCAGGCAGGTGGTATTAACACCATTCTACAGATGCAGAAATGGAGGCAGGGAGAGTTGAAGTGGCAAGCCCCAGGTCACGGAACAGGCCAGTGGCCTAGCTGAGAAACTAAACCCCAGAGCTTCTGAATCCCAGTCCCGTGTTCTTTCCAGCAGATCACACTGTCTCCCACAGCTTGGAGGGAAGACTTCTCCTACTCTTCACTACTCCGGGCAGGATCATCCTCCGGGAAAAGAAGCTTTGGCCTGCCCAACCCCTCAGTAACATCTGCCTGTCAAAGATGAAGTAGAAAAATGTGCAGGCTATTGTAATACTTGAATATTAGCATATGCAGGCACTTAGGTCTGTTTTACACTTCACCGAGGCACACCCCCCACACACACTCCTCTCCCCCCGCTCCCCACCTTGGGTCTACCCACCCACCCACCCGAAAGCAGCCTTCTTTTCAGCAGCCAGCCCAGCTTCCTTCCATTCCTATTCCAGCCTGCATTCCTCAGATTGCCAGGCTGGAAACTTACCTTTTCCTCAATTCTGCTCACTCCAGCCAGTAGTCCCAAGGGAGGGGCCAAGGCTATATGGAACAAATGTGAATTTTTAAAAGGATATTTTCATCAGGAATATCAAATTCTGACCCAAATCTGCAAGGACTAAACAAATCTCTGACACCAAAGCAGTGTACGGGAACTGCGCAGAGCAGAAAAATAGAGTGTTTGAGAGCCACTTGCTATTAGTCCTGCCTCAGAGCATTCCAGGGAGCCCAGGATTCAGTGTTCAGGCCCCCAATCCCTCTAACCTTTCCCCACTGCCCTCAGAGGCTCTGAGAAAATCAAGGCTCCGTCACTTCGGTGATGTTTCACGTCCAGTCCTTCAAGAGCCATTCTGCTAGATTGTAAGCTCCTTGAGGGCAGGGATTCTGTCTCTTTGCTCTGTTGCATTCTGCTAGTGCTTAGTACAGGGTTCTGTACAGAGTAAGTGCTCAGAAAATAGAATTGACTGATTCCAGGGTCACAGTCTTACGAAGGAAAAATTGAACTTTCAGAACCTCCAAAGGGTTCTGCCTGCCGATCCACATCAGGACTCAAAGAAACAATAGCTGCGAATGCCCCATTATAAATGTTCCCACCACTGAGAGATCTGTGACTTTGGGATTTTGGTTTCTGGAAAAGGAAATGTGTTTTGCTCCATATGGCCTTCTCAGTCCTGTATAAGATGGGTCCTGAGCTTTAAAAATGCATGTGAAAGTGTTTTGGTCCTGTTGTACAAATTCACAGGATTAGAAATAAGCTAACTGAAGGCTATCCCTTCCCCCTTTCTAAAAATACTTGAAAACCTACCCCAAAAAGGAAAGGTGTCTGAAATCTCGGTCTAAATAACCTTACTTAAACTGTGTACACCTATCTTGTAAGTCAAGACACAGTTTCCTGGTGAGGCTTGGGGGAAATAATTACAGATTAAACTACTAATGATAGTTATAATACTAATTGTTATATTTGTTAAGTGCCAAGCACTTTACTAAGCACCGGGATACGTACAAGATAATCAGGTCCCACAAGAGGCTCACGGTCTAAGTAGGAGGGAGAACAGGTACTGAATCCCCATTTTGCACATGAGGGAACTGAGGCACAGAGAAGTGAATTGCCCTAGATCACACTTCAGGTAGGTGGTGGAGCTGGAATTAGAACCCAGGTCCTCTGACTCCTAGGCCTGTGCTCTTTCCACTAGGCCATACGGCTTCTCCATGGTTGTACTCAGAAAATGGTTTTAAGTCTTAGGGGATGTTAGTCATCAGAGAACTCTGAAACCGTTACCTGAATTTGAAAGACCTCATTAATAGTGTTCACCTATGAGTTCATGGTGGATGAAAAGACCAATGCACTTGATGTGCTTGCTTAGGCTGTTGTATGGTACTCTTCCAAGCACATAGTACAATGCTCTGTGTAGAGTAACTGCTTAATAAATACCCTTGATTGATTGATTGATTGATTGAAGTCACTTCACTTCTCTGTGCCTCAGTTCTGCAAAATGGGGATTTAATACCTGTTCTCCCTCCAACTTACACTGTGAACTCCATGTGAGAGCAGATTATCTTGTATCTACCCCAGTGCTTAGTACTGAGGCACAGAGAAGTGAAGTGACTTAATAATAATAATGTTGGTATTTGTTAAGTGCTTACTATGTGCCGAGCACTGTTCTAAGCGCTGGGGTAGATACAGGGTAATCAGGTTGTCCCACGTGAGGCTCACAGTTAATCCCCATTTTACAGATGAGGGAACTGAGGCACAGAAAAGTTAAGTGACTTGCCCACAGTCACACAACTGACAAGTGGCAGATCCAGGATTCGAACTCATGACATCTGACTCCCAAGCCCGTGCTCTTTCCACAGAGCCACGCTGCTTCTCTGTGGAAGCCCAAGGTCACACAGCGGGCAAGTTGCAGAGCAGGATTAGACCCAGGTCCTCTTGACTTCCAGACTCGTGCTTTATCCACTAGGCCAGGCTGCTTCTCAAGTGGCATATTTTCAGATATTGGGAGCTTCTATATATTTTTCCAGTTATTCAGTAGCAGAAGGCTTGTTGAGGAGGATGTTAAAATGTTCGTGCCATCTTTTGAGGATTCCTTCCTTGTCTGTGATGAGACTGGAGCCATCTTCACTCTTCAGGCATACCTTGATGCAGGGACGGGCCGGTATAATGCTTTGAGTGAAGTGAAGAAGTTTTTGGTTTGCTGGTCATCTGCATAACATTGGGCCTCTTCTGTTTACTGCACATTTCCTGATTTGGTTTGCCCAGGTTTCTGAAGGCCTCGCTTTTGTCCGAGTTCTCGGGTACAGGCCCTCGGCACTGGGTGCACTCGGTTCTGCTAGAACACGATGCAGATTTAGGGAGTGTCCTTCCGGTACCGTCAGTCTTTCTGGATACGGATCAATAGAGTGTCGGAAGAACTCGTCGCAAACGTGTGCAGAGACACATGAGGCATCAGCATCAGACATAGTGAGCATTACAATGCGAGGGCCCTTCAGCATGGAGTTCTGCAAGAACCCAGCCCCCCCATCCAAGGAGAACTGAGTGTATTCTGTGTAAACCAAGATATTTTTTCCAGATCATGTGATCTGATAAACTCAAATGATAATGTCTCCTTTATACGGTATTTGCTAGCTGTTCCAATTGACTGTGGTATCCACTGAAGGGCTTTGCGTTGGCGAATCTCAAGTGGCTTAAGACTAAACACCTGTAGTTCATTCTCCAAAATACCAGCATTTCCAAAATCTGAAATCAACACATTAATAAGTATAGTCAGCGGGGCTGGGGTTAAGATTAGAGGTTGCTTGAATGGCTGATTAATTAGGGTGTGGGGAAAGTTTGGGGGTTCGAGATGGCTGATTGGTTGGTTTTGCCTGTTAACAGCTTTAAGTCAATCAGTGGTATTTGTTCAGTGCTTAATGTGTGCAGAGCACTGTGCTAAGCTCTTGGGAGAGTACAGTACAACAGAGTTGGTAGGCATGTCCCCTGCCCATAAGAGGCTTGTGTGGTTTTTCGGCTGCTAAGAGGTCCATTTCTCCCATTTCCCACACCACCGTTTTATTGACGGATGAATTACTTCTCCATTTGGAATATAATTGGTAGATAATCTATAAAACGCTTTTGAATTCTTATGGATGAAGGGTTAGTTGTGGAATATAAGTGCTTATACTGTGTGCCAAACTCTGATGCAAGCCCTGGAGCCAACACGAGATAAACAGAATGGTGCTATATAAATATAAACCTCTGTCCTGACCAGGGTAAAAGGAGAGTTTAGTTGGGTAAATTAACGTTAGAATATTTTAAAGGCGACTTGGTGATTTAAAAGTATTTTAAAGTAGGAATATACTTGCAGCTGTCCCAAGCGATTTGCCACTGGAGCTTTTTGAAGTTTAAAGCACTCTTAGAGAACTGAGGACTATCAAGAAGTAGGTAATAATGTAACTCTCTTTGCCTAGTTAAAAAATTACTCTTTAGTTTTAAAAGTGTCAGGCAACTAAAATATGAATTTTCCAAACACTGAAAATGTTATCCAAAGGTTAAAACAGTAGAACAGTATTAACATTCCTTGGAGCTGGCGTAATGAGTTGATGAGTTGACCTTTCATTGGCCGGCGGAGAATAGAAGAAATAAACCTCTTAGCTTGGGTTTGACATAGAGTTGGCTAAGTAAGAATGCCTCGTACTATCGAAGCACTGCTAGCGGAGCTTAGTTCCCACTTCAGGGAAGCAGCGTGGCCTAGTGGATAGAACCACGGGCCTGGGTTCTAAGCCCGGCTCTGCCACTTGTCTGCTATGGGCAACTCACTTCATTTCTCTGTGCCTCAGTTACCTGATCTGTAAAATGGGGATTAAGACTGTGAGCCCCATGTGGGATAAGGACTGAGTCTGACCTAATTAGCTTGTATCTACCGCGCCACTTAGAACGGTGCTTGACACAGAGTAAGCGCTTAACAAATACTGTCATCATCATCACCAACTCCCTCATGTGGTCCTTTAAAATGAAAAACATACCGTTGTCTACAAATGGGATTCTCTCCAAACCCTTCCAGAAATTTTTTTTTTTTTTTTTTGCCCTTGAGTTTCTAAATAGTGCCCTTTCAGAAAACGCCCTTCTCGGCCAAGTACTTGCGTTAATAGTTCAACTCTAGTCCCCTTTTTTAAATGACCATGGAGGAATGGAAAGATATTCCCCATTTGGCATTTTAAAAATATGACTGACAAGAGAGGTTTGAGGTAGAGAAACTAGTCTAACTGTGTTCCGTGGGAAGCAGCAGCGGCCGTGTCCCGTGGAGCACGGGCTTGAGTGTCAGACGGTCCTGAGTTCTAATCCCAGCTCTTCCGCTTGTCTGCTGCGTGACCTTGGGAGAGTCACTTCACTTCTCTGGGCCCGAGTTACCTCATCTGTAGAATGAGGATTAAGACTGTGAGCCCCATGCGGGACCGGGACATTGTCCAACCAGATTTGGTTGTGTTCACCCCAGCGCTTAGTACGGAGCCTTGCACATAGTAAGCGCTTAACAAATACCATAATTATCAGTATTTTTCCAGCTGGGAGGTGGAGCGTCAATTCCAGATGATGATCAGAAAGAGGCAGAGGAAAGAATGGATCTATGAAATGTTCTAGAGGAGGAACTGGGCAGGGCTTGGGGACACTCACTGTGGGAGATAAATGAGAGAAGAGACTGTAAAACATGGGAGTTGCCATATCACTAGGGCCTTCTCCCCAACTTTTCCTTTGTTCAGAGCCATAAAGAATGGTAGAGTCCCTCACCTGGTGACTTGTGTGCAGAGTTTTCAAAATCAGGGATCAGTCAGGTGAATTGACTTCCTCAGAACAGTGCTTGAAAAAAATCATATTTAAACGACACCGTCATCTCGCCATTTTCAAGAAAAGCAAGAAAACTGACCGGCAGTTAACAGCTTCTCCCTCCTCTCCATTGGTGGCAGGATCCCGCCCAGTCTTTCTTGACAATCTCGTGCACTCACTACTGTGATCTGTTTGGTCCGATCGTGAATCTGCCTCAGGAATGCAAGTGAAATTCAGGAAACCCGCTCCAAAACTCTGCCTTTAATTCATCGATCTTATGAGTGAGTTTGACATGATCACTCCCGGGGGATTCCAGGCCAGGGTGGTTGCCCACCCAAAGCAGGGTGAAATTGGCTGCCCCCTTCCATTCTGTACAGCATTATACTGCCTGTGCATGTAGCATTCCATAATGATGCCATGCAGAAGCCCGTTAGGACCTCCAAACCTAAAGCGTTTCTTCGGAGGAGGGGACTTGACCACCCTTCTCATTGCCCTCCCTCCCACCCCCCCCCCAAGCAATCCTCCAGAGCCATTGCTTTCCTCTTGAAAGTCTTTGGACCCTTTCAAAAATGTTGACCGCGCTTGCTCCCCCAACAATCCCTTCCCCGCCCTAACTTGTGCCAGGCTTCAGTCCCCTCTTAAATTGCATCCTGTGGCAACTAGACCTCACATGCGGTATTAGACAGGCCCTAAGCTTTAACAAAGAGACAAGGTAACTTGCAAATTTGCTCCTGCCCAGTCTGTTTGGGTCAAATAATTTCAGTGTAGAATCATCACAGATCAAGTCCACCAGCCTACAACAAAACTGTGAGCAGATATCACCATCAGTTTCCTACCTTCATAAAGTTCAGTAAGATAATATTAATGAGCATTAAATAGGAAGTCTGGAGCACCAAAAGCCTGCAAGATTCAACATATTTAGAGAAGCAGTGTGGCATGGTGGGTTGAGCATAGGCCTGGGAGTCAAAAGGACCTGGAATCTAATCCTGGCTCCACCACTTCTCTGCTCTGTGGCCTTGGGCAAGTCACTTCACTTCTCTATACCTCAGATACTACATCTGTCAAATGGGGATTAAGGCTGTGAGTCCCATGTGGGACATGGACTGTGTCCAACCTGAGTAGCTTGTATCTACCCCAGCGCTTAGTACAGTGTCTGGTACATAGTAAGCATTTAACAGAAACCATTAAAAAAGACATATTTGGGGTAGACGGGAGACCCTGTTTGGAGTAATAACAGCATGACAAAAATAATGCTTTTTATGGCATTAAGCACTTAGGCACTGTGCTAAGCTTTGGGGTAGATGCAAACTAATCATGGGGCTATTATAAAGAGTAATGGAATGGAACCACTGAAAATAGTGTGAGTAGAAGAAACATTATCTTGGATTTTAAGAGGTAACTTCAGGATGTTGGAGGAGTTAGAGATTCATGGGCAGTTGGTCATAATAGTTTATTAAAGGGAAAAGTTGGTGCCACTAAAAGGGAAATCTGTACCATAAAGTTAGGTATCAAGGAGAGTAGAGAGGCGACCTTCACGCTTTTCTTATGAATGATAGGGAGCCACTGTCAACTTGGGAATATGTGGCTTCTGGGACCATTGGTCTGACCCTCTAATTGTGTTGCCTCTGTGATTAAAGGACCTGAAAAACAACTTCAGGTTCTGTAGCATACTTGGAGTGTTAGGAAATAACTACAGTGGGTAGACAGACATGCAGCCAAATGGGTTGTCCTCTCTGAGGAGAACAGTCAGTCAATCAGTGCTGTTGCTATTTTATTGCTATTTATTGCCCGAGCACTGTACTAGGTACTTGGGAGAGAACAGTACAGTAAAGTTGATAGAACATGTTCTCTGCCCCCAAGGAACTTACCATCTAGATGGGGAGATGATATTCATTCAATGGTATTTATTGAGTGCTTACCATGTGCAGAGCACTGTACTAAGCGCTTGGAATGTACAATTCGGCAACAGATAGAGACAATCCCTGCCCATTGACGGGCTTACAGTCTAAGCGGGGGAGACAGATGGACAAAAACAAGACCACTTAATCACGGTAGATAGAATCAAGGGGATGTACACCTCATTAACAAAATAAGTGGGGTAATAAAAATATAGACAAATGAGCACAGTGTTGAGGGGAAGGAAATTGAGGGGGGAGCAGGGAGAAAGGGAGCTTAGCTGAGGGGAGGTGAAGGGTGGGGCAGAGAGGGACCAGAGGGAAAAGGGGAAGCTCTGTCTGGGAAAGCTTCTTGGAGGAGGTGAGGTCTCAGTAGGGCTTTGAAGAGGGGAAGAGAGTTTGGCGGAAGTGAAGAGGGAGGGCATTCGAAGACAGCGAAATCTCTGCTAAAGGTAGCCGCCGTTTCAAACAGGAGAGTCTTCACACACACTTTGAGTATAGAAAGGACTGTTGGTCTCACATCTGGTTCTTCGACGATACTCCCACAGTGGATAAATCCACATTGCCCATGTTTGTACCGGACAGACAGCACCGAATAGTCAAAGTAAACCGATACCTGCTGACTTGGGAGCCTATAGGAAAAGTATCCTGGTAACCAGGACTCAAATCAGGTAGGCCTTTCCAAAAGTGAGATATTCATCTACTTGAATTGCCCTAATACAGCCGAAAATCATCACCACTGGGTTAGTGCCCAGAACTAGGTAACCTGATTGATTCTGCCCCAGCTCAAGCTCCAGGGATTCCAGGAGCGATAATATGTCTCTGTCGTATTTGTTTTTCAAGATGATCTAATCTTCTGCTGCTAAATTTCCTTTCAGAAACCCTCTGAATAATACAATTAGATCTGTCATTTTGGTCTCCAAAATGCCAGTTCTTATGGTTAATATCTGAGCACAATGCTTTTTCCTTGGTGATTAACTCTTCTAGCTTCCCTGTAATTTACATTTTAGAGATCCTTGAACTCGTCCTTATTGTGAGGCTTTTCCGCTGAGGATTTGAAAAACATATTAGTCATGGCTCTGCCAGTACAAGGCTGTAAAGAACTCATTTTTTGCCTCAGTGGGCTACTATAACCTCACCTTGTGCCCCACTAGCCCTCCCCTCCGCCCCCTCCCAGTGACCAGAAAGAGTAAATGTCTTTCCAAAAGAAGAATTTATTTCCTTCAATCAGTGGTATTTATTGAACTCTTACTATGTACAGAACACTGTACAAAATTCTCAGGAGAGTACACTGTAACACCAACAGAAGCAAGGCCATGTAGTACATCTTCCCGCAATGTTGGAAATCACTAGTAAGTTTACCAGGAAATAGATTTCCTTAAGAAAACATAAAATGAATGTCCGTGTTCAATAGATAGTCATATTTAAAATGATGGTAAGTTTGAATAAAATTGTGTGCGCACGCGTGCACACACTATCCAGAATTTTGAAGCTTCCTTTAAAACAGTTTAGAATTGGATTTTTTTTTTTTAACCAAGCAAACTTGTAGAATATGTTGCAATTAGTCTGACTAGTTTGGTTGAATAATTCTTCCACACATTGTGTTTTCATGTCCAAATTGTTTTATTTCCTAGAATCTCTTGATCCTGAAGCATCTATTACCGTTTCAATGGGTATTGACTTCTGTGATTCCACTCAGACTGCGAGTTTTCAGTTGTGGTGAGTCCAGTTGTTTTACATCTTAGAGGGCTTAATCATGGGTAGCAGATGGGGAAAAAAAATCTGTGAATTACTTGAACATTTATTTGGCTTTCTGAAAGATGAAAAACTCAAGGAAATATCCAGCACTTTTTCTTATATAGCCAGGACATCTTACTAACAGATATAGAATTGTATTGATGATATGGGCAAATACTGCAAAACTGGGCATTGACAATTGACTTTCAGAGGTATAGGCCAGTAGAGAAATGCAATCCCATTGTTCTTACTGTACTTTTCATTATTTTTGGAGAAACTGTGATACTAAGAAAAATAGGAAAAAGCAGAATAGTAGTCACAAGTTCTTCCACCTCTCGGAGACAGAGAGAATGCATCCATTCCAAGGACTTTCCATCTTTTCTCTTCCTCTGTGTGGTATAGAGTATTTGGCTCAGGGTTTTGCCCAGTAAACACTGTTTGATTGTAGGTTGACCTCGGGAATGTAGGGAGATGAAAAATGATTACAGACTTTTTTTATGGTACTTGTTAAACTCTTACTCTGTTTCAAACACTCTTCTGAACGCTGGGGTAGGTACAAGTTAATTAGGTCTGATGTAGTCCCTGTCTCACATGGGGCTCATAGACTTAAGTAGGAGGGAGAACGTATATTGAATCCCCATTTTACAGTTGAGGAAACTGAGGCACAGAGAATTTAAATGACTTGTAGAAGAAAAATAAAATAGTTTTCTATATTCAGCAGAGGCTCCCCCAGCCCCCACCCTTCGCCACCCAAAACAGGTCACACAACAAGTAGTTGGCAGAGCCGGAATTAGAACCCAGGTCCTCTGACTGCCAGGCCTGTTTTCTTTGCACTAGGCCTCGCTGCTTCTCTTTGCACATTTTTCTTTGATTTTGAAACTGTATTTCAATTAATCATGTTTATTGAGCACCTGAGAGAGTACACTAGAAGAGAAGGGATGATCTCTACCCATAAGGGATTTGCAGTATAATGGAGAAGAAGACATAAACTGATTTGCAACTAGAAGGAATAAGGCCACAAGTAATATAGGCTAAAAATCACTATGTTCAAAAATCGGTCAAGAGCTTGTGAAATGCATTACTGCCGGGGAGATGGGAAGGATGGGGGAAAGCATCCTAGAGGATGTGGGATTTCAGATGGCGTGTGAGGACGGGGAGTGCTGCCATCCGGTGATTAGGAAAGGGGAGAAAGTTCCAGGCAGGTGAAATAATATGAGCCAGGGGTCAAAGGGTGGAGAACGAACCACCGGGAAATGGGGAGCTTAGACGGAATAGCGTGTGCAAGCTGAGGCGTAGTAGAAGAGAGTGGATAGCAATAATAATAATAATAATTTTAGTATTTGTTAAGTGCTTACTATGTGCCAAGCACTGTTCTAAGCGCTGGGTAGATACAAGGTATTGAGGCTGTCCCATGTGGGGCTCACAGTCTTAATCCCCATTTTCCAGATGAGATAACTGAGGCACAGAGAAGTAAAGTGACTTGCCCAAAGTCACACAGCTGATAAGTGGCGGAGGCGGGATTAGAACCCACGACCTCTGACTCCCAAGCCCGCGCTCTTTCCACTGAGCCACGCGCTGATGGAATGCCTTAAAGCCATGATCAAGAGTTTCTGTTTGAGGCATAGCATTTGAAAACCTAACTAGGTAGTGTATATTTCTGTGGTGCAGGATTACTAGGTAATTTGTTGATGTTTCAATATTTACTTTAACGTTTGTCTCTCCTTGTAGACTGTGAGCTCCTCGGGAGGGATCACATCTACCAATTCTATTGTACTTAGTCAAATTTACTGAACACTTACTATGTGCAGAGCACTGTACTAAGCGCTTGGAAGAGTACAATATAACAATCACATTCCCTGCCTACAAAGAGCTTACAGGCTAGAGGGAGAGACAGTCATTAATATAAATGCACGTCGTTACAGGGCTCTGCATCCAGAAAGCACCTAATAAGTACCATTGATTGATTGATTGTTTGATTTCAAGCTACAGCAGAAATTCTGTTTTTGTGGCATTTTCATGTATCTACCTGGTCATGCATTTAGACACCAATTCTCTGTTTATTCAGTACCTAGGTTTCCCGTCGAAAGTCATTGATATGACATATTTTCCATGTCCCAAGGACCTATTGTAATTTTTAAGGCACTGCTATTTCTAGTAGATCCTGTGCTATCTGGTAGGTTAGCACAAAGCTGTATTGCTGCAGCTTCACTGGTTTTAACATTTTGAGAGATAGTTTATTGTTTCCTTCGCTTATGGTAGTTATTTTTCTGCTCCCTTTATCTGACTGGAAGATATTAAGTTGTAGTCACTGCTGAGCTTTTTTTTGCTACAGTAATGTGACGTTTTGTGTCCTAGATGTAACGAAGTATGGGGAATGAAAATCTACATTCTTGAAAGACTTTTTTTTTTTTTAACACCTACAATGAGTGAAAATTGTATGCCTCTTTTTTTTTTTTAAACTTACAACTTTTCAGTTTTACTAACAACTCAGCCCCATGTTACACCATTCATTTCTGAGAATCTCTGCGGTGATGAATACAAGCAATGTAGCATAACGCATTGATTTTATGCAGATCATCACCTTTATGTTTTGGGAGGTCTGTTGTATTAGTGATATATAAAAACTGATTACTTTTTCCTACATTGCCTAGTAATTGTTTATTATTTTCCTATTAGACAAACAAGACAGATCAATATTACTGAACACCAGACTATGAGTAACGTCACTGTAAATAGATATTCCTCCAGAGCCACTGGTGTATTCATTTTAATGATTTGGACAATGTGAGCCCAATGACAAAGCCCAAGTTAAGCACTAAGTTAAGAACAGCGGAATCTTCCTTTCATTATTAGCCTGTAGGAGATTTTATTTCTTAATGTCACGGCTTTTGTTTTGGGAGAGTTTTGTTATTTGAGAATTGAATTCCAAACCGAAGTGCCTCGATGTGTACGTACGCAGGTAATAGACGCATTCTTTCAAAACACGTGTATGTGTTTTTGAAGAAGTATGCTGTTGGGGAATTGGCACAACATAAATTTCTGTGGCTAGAATGTGATTGCAGTACCAGAAGAAATGGTTCTGCCCACGTGCCCAAAGCTACTGAATGTGCCAGATCCTAATAAAGCAAGTTTTCCTTAATGAAGGGCTTGTTTGGAACATTACCCCTGCATTATAAGAGAACTGAGCATATTTGGAGGGGAGAGAAGGGGTCTCGCTGAATGTGGAAAAATATTTTAGCGTTCTTCTACAGTTTCCTAAAAATGGTTTATACGATAGATGAAAATATTTTTAGTATTTATGGAATCTAGCTTGTCTAAATGTGTTTGCAGTATTTGAACAAAGCACCTCTTGCCCTAAAACATCCGCTTTGAAGGAGTATATGCATGGTTTTTATTTGAGATTGTGTTAGGAACCAGTTTGGCACTAAAACACCTCTGATCATAATTATTTTCTTTATGTGTTCCAAAAAGAGCACTTTGTCTTGCATCAAACGTAATTGATCCTGAAGCCGTGTAATCACAATTACTCACTTTCTTAATTGGCCTGCCCAAAATCAGAAAATGGAAACCGATCGGCAGTGTTTAAATCAATAGCTTCATAGTAGCGCTTGTGGGGATAGGGAGATAGTGGTAATGGGTAGATCAATTGATCTTAGGTGCCAATCACAGACTGTGTGTTTTGCATGGCAAACAGAACCTTTTTGCTTAGGGATGTGCTGTGGTAGTCTTAATGGTCAATAAAATTGAAGAAAAAGCCAGTTTGGCTGATCCCAAATTTAGTTTCTCTTTTAAAAATATATGGCTGGACTAGAAGGGGTTGTGTAAAAATGGAAATGTATGTGATAAAAGGGAAAATCCAATAAAACATTGTAAAGATGTTGGGAAGCTTTGAAGGAAAAATCAGACATCTAAATTAAGAGAGGAAAAAAACATTTTATATACACCCATTGGCATTTATGTGTCTCATAGAATGATTCTATATCATCATTGCCACCGAGAAACTTTTGCCCTATTGTTTTAGGTTTAATCACCCGCCCAATTAAATCTCTTTTCCAAGATGTTAGAGAGAGGGAGAGTGAATGTGTGTGTCTGTGTGCATGTATATATGTCCACTGAGTACCCCTTAAAGGAACTGTAATTCAAAAAGTGAATATCATTCCCCGATTGATCTCCCTGCCCTCATGATCATACCATCCCTTCATCCACCTCTATACACCTTTGTTATTTATTCACTTAGGTCTAGTATGTAGATATCTAGTTTCTTGTTTCTCATATATGTTATACTTTTTTTTAATGGCATTTGTTAAGCGTTTACTATTTGCCAGGCATGACACATGTCCCATATGGGGCTCACAGTCTTAATCCCATTTTACAGATGAGGTAACTGAGGCACACAGAAGTAAAGAGACTCGCCCATGGTCACACAGCAGAAAAGTGGCAGAGCCGGGATTAGAACCCAGGTTCTTCTGACTCCTCGGCCTGTGCCCTGTCCTCAAGGCCGTGCCGCTTCCTTCCTACCTGTAGTTGGTTTTCATGTCTGTCTTCCCTGCTTCAGGCTCCTTGAGAGCACGGATAATGTCTACTAACTCCATCTACGCTCCCAACAGTTTAATAAAGTGCTCTACATATAGTAGGAGCTCTATAAATACTGGTGATCTATTGATTTTTCACCGTTTTGTTGATTAACTTCTTGAGGCCAGGGATCGTGTCTTCTTAGAGCAGAGCTTGGCACACAGTAAGCACTTAACAAATACCATCATCATTATTATCATTATTATATGTTCCCCAAGCACCCGTTACCATATTCTGCACACAGGTACTCAGTAATAAATACTATTGATACTGATATAAGTCAACAATAACTTCTAAGTAGCCAGGAGCAGGGCACTGTAGTAGCTAGTATGAGACTGGAGAAGACATGGTCTTTGTCTTGCATTCTCAAAATTGACTCACGTATGCTAACGAAAGAACACCTAGATGTATTTATACATTTACACAGAGAGACATCGTAGAACTAAATAAAAATATATGCACCTAGAGATAGTTACTCAGTTTTGAAGGCGATGTTACTGAAGAACCTAATTGCACACATAAATGCGTGTTTGCCTAAGCTCGAAAGCCACAGGAGGGTAGGGATATACCAGTTTCTACTCATTTTGAACAGTTCCTAGGCACTGTATGCACATTAATTAATAATGGAATATTGTAAAAGTGGAGGAGGGTAAAGAAGTTGTGTTATGTTTATATGCATATGGTGCTCTTTGTGTCCATAGTGGTTTTTGTTTTCATCCCCATCCCCAGTGGAGTTAAACTCAAATGATTTTAGATAAGTAACTGGCCTTTGCATCTATATATTTATTTGCTACCAGTGCCTTGGTTCGATTATAACCATTGGGACCTATGCTTCTCAGTACCCAGAGCACCTTCAGGAATCAATCGGTGGTATTTTTAAGCACTTACTGTGTGCAGAGCACTGTACCAAGCCCCTTGAGGAGTACAGTACAACAGAGTAGGATTAAATGGGCATGGAGACATTTCTCTCTTCTAGGTCACTAGAAAATAATTTAGTGAACCACAGTGCTATAGCAGTGATTCTGTTTTTACAAAAAGACATGCATTCTGAGAAAAAGACCATGAAAAGTAAAAGACTGTGCAGTGTGAACCAGTTTGGCACAATAAAAGAGTGTAGTGCTGGGGGTGGTGCTAAGTATTATGTGCCTTCAGGTAATAAAAACAGAATATCAGCAGTTTTAGAGGTCTAAAAGAGTGAGGCACCTACCTCACTTTTTCTTAAACTGTCTTCAAATCTGGTAGTAATTATAATAATTATAATTATATTATAATATGACATTATAATAATTATTATAATTATAGTTTTCGTTAAGCACCTACTATGTGCCAAGCACCATTCTAAGCACAGGGGTGGATCCAAGGTCATCAGGTTGTCCCACGTGGGGCTCACAGTCTTCATTCCCGTTTTTACAGATGAGGCCTAGAGAAGTTAAGCGGTTTGTCGAAGGTCCCACAGCAGGCAGGTGGCAGAGCCGGGATTAGAACCCACGTCCTCTGACTCCCAAGCCCGAGCTCTTTCCACTGAGCCACACCGCTTCTAACGCACATCTTCCGCGACACTTCTGTCACCACCCCAGGGCTCCAGGGAGCGAGAGGGGCCGAGGTGAGGAGCAAAGACAAGAGTGGTAGGCCAGGGCAGCCAGCTTGGAAGCTGACCAGAGCATGAGGAGCTACGAGGAAGAATCAGAAATGAACTCAAACTGGATATCTACAGATCACTTGCCTTCCACGTAGTTGATGTTTTAAAAGAAGTAGTGTGCATCTAAATGTGTGAAAAAATGACCCTTGCAGAATACCCTACTTTATACCTTGTTAAGTAGCTTTTTTAGAAAACTGTGAGTCTAAAGTTGCTGCAGTTCGTCTCCGAATACTTGAACTCTCCTTTCTCCTGCCATAAACGGTTTCAGAAATTCCACTTCTTAGCTAAATAACAAGTCCGGTCAACTGAGAGAATCTGTTCAATCTGAGATCTAAACATACAGCTGTCAGAGTAATGCAATAAGTTTAATTTAACCTGCAATATAAGGCTGACACTTCTCATTTTAACAATAAACTAGATCAAAACTCCTTAAAAGAACCGGTGGCAAGAATATTCCTCTGCTCTTTTATCAGCCTTTCTGTTTCCCTACCTCAACATTCATATTTTACATGTTTCAGGACCAGGCAAAGTGATAGGACAACCGATATGATTGTTCAGAAAGGAACTCCCAAGATCACGATTAGTTTCTCAAACTCTTATTAAAGTCTCCCCCTGAAGTTCTGAACCTCTTTTAAGAAAATCCTTTGATTGTAAGCTCCTGGAGAGCGAGGATCATGCTTATTAAACCTATTATTCTCTCCTAATTACTATTAGAATAATAATTCCTTACTAGAAGCAGCATGGCTTAGTGAATAGAGCCCGGGCTTGGGAGTCAGAGGTCGTGGGTTCTAATCCCGGCTCCGCCACTTGTCAGCTGGGTGACTTTGGGCAAGTCACTTCTCTGTGCCTCGGTTACCTCATCTGTAAAATGGGGATTAAGACTGCGAGCCTCACGTGAGACAACCTGATTACCTTGAAACTACCCCAGTGCTTAGAACAGTGCTTGGCATATAGCATGCACTTAACAAGTACCATCATCATCATCGTCATCATCCTAAACAGTATTGTGTTCCACCATGATAAAAACCATTTCACCTCTTACGTGACTAACCCAGCTTATTCTGTAATTAGAAAAGTGGACTGGGAACAGTAATGCCAACTTTTGGCTGACGGTCAGTTCACTTGAATAACAAAGGAGAGCCATCAGAATCTGAAATTATATTTCACTGATAGGCTATGTTGCTTGAATTAAAACCAGCAAATGTCTTTCAGCCAGTGGAGCATTATGGCTGTGGCATTGGTCAGCATGTCTTGAGAATTGGAAGTTGTCGCTCCATCCCCAAAGTCAATTAATCAGTGGAATTTATTGAGCGCTTACTATGGGGAGCAGCGTGGCTCAGTGGAAAGAGCCCGGGCTTGGGAGTCAGGGGTCATGGGTTTGAATTCCGGCTCTGCCGCTTGTCAGCTGTGTGACTGTGGGTGAGTCACTTCACTTCTCTGGGCCTCAGTTCCCTCATCTGTAAAATGGGGATTAGCTGTGAGCCTCACATGGGACAACCTGATTACCCTGTATCTCCCCCAGCGCTTAGAACAGTGCACTGCACATAGTAAGTGCTTAACAAATACCAACATTATTATTATTATGTCCAGAGCACTGTACTAAGCACTTGGGCGAGTACTATTCGACAGAGTGGACAGACACGTCCCCTGCCCACAGTGAGTGGCACACAGTATAGCCTAGAGGACTAAAGCCCACATGTAGTTTTGCCTGAAAGACTCATTAAGCTTAATTACGTCCTCACTCCTTCATATACCAATTACCAATACAGACATTGGTAGAACTATTGACCCTTCTCGAGATTGCACCTGGAGAGTTTCCAGTACTCTGCCGGCCTCGACTGGGGGAGGGAGAGTCAAGCAGGGGCCTGTCCAGTCCATTCCTAGCTTGGGCAGTGGCTAGTGAGTGGAAGGCCATCTGCTGTAAGTCAAAACTCACCTGTGCTGGGCAGCAGCGGCACAGGAGAGAGCCGAGGGAGGAGATTCAAGTTTACTGCATGGAAAGAGGCGATGGTAAACCACTTCCGGAGTTTTACCCAGAAAACTCTATGGATAAGCTACCAGAACGATTGCAGGTGGAAATGGGGCGTTCTGGGAGAGGTGTGTCCCTGGAGTCGCTGTGAGTCGGAGACGACTTGACAGCATAAGATGAGACAAGAGCTATTGAGCCTACATGCATTCTTGAGGCATAGGATTTTATGGATTTATTTTCTGAGATGAGTTATCATTACTAAGCACAGGAAACTATTTGTAATAATATGTGGGTTTGTGCTTGATGTTTTCTCTTTTCAAGTAGGCTTTACTTAAAAGGAAAAACCAAATGTTTTCAGTGCTGCCCTGTCCCGCAGACTGTAAGCCTGTTGTGGGCAGGTATTGTCTCTATTGCTGAATTGTACTTTCCAGGTGCTTAGTACAGTGCTCTGCACACAGTAAGTGCCCAATAAATGCAATTGAATGAATTCAGATATCTAATGTTATGCTCATCAAAAATCAGTAACAACTGTCTAGGTTCAAATATAAGTACCATGGACATTAATCAATTGGTTTTATTTTAACTACTGATAATGGTGCCAGGGTTTTTAAGAGGGACAGTTAAGACAATATTAGAAATCAGTATTTACTGGTTAATGTTTCTGAAAATTGTACATATCCTGTATCTTAAAATATCAGTTTTGCCCAAATGTTAATCGGTAATTTAGTTGATAAGCATGCTTGTAAATCTCAGTTTGAGAATAGAAGATATTGGAAATTCTGCAGCTTAAAAACATGTAAAAGCTATCCTTTTGTTAGCCGATGGGGTAGATTCTGAGTTGTTTCCTAAGAAGCAGTCCTATGTTTTGAGAAACTTTCCCCAGTGGTGGAAGAATGGCACATTCTGTTTGGTTGTAGACATGGGAAAAAAATGTTGCAAGTCTGCTGCTAAATGATCTACCCTCTCCACCTGTATCTCCAACTCCATCCCTTCCTACTTTACCAAAATACTTGCCTCCTCCTTTCTCCCCTCTCTGACTACCGTCTTCATCCGTTCACTTCTCCATAGCTTCTTCCCAACCTCTTTCAAACACGCTCAACAGTCCCCTATCCTAAAAAAAACCTCCCTTAACCCCCTGGCTCCCTCCAGTTATCGCCCCATCTCCCTCCTGCCATCCCTCTCCAGCCTCCATGAGTGAGTTATCTATACCCACCCCTTTTTTTAATGGCATTTAAGTACTTTGCTATGTGTCACGCACTGTTCTATGCACTGGGATAGGGACAGGTTTAATCAGGTCAGACAACAATCCCTATCCCACGTGGGGCTCACAGTCTAAGTAGGAGGGAGAACGGGTATTGAATCCCCATTTTACGGTTGAGGAAACTGAGGCACAGAGAAGTTCAGTGGCTTGCCCAAGGTCACATAGCAAAGCAATTGGCAGAGCAAGGAATAGAACCCGGGACCTCGGATTCCCAGGCCTGTGCTCTTTTCTCTAACAACAATAATAATAATAATCTTGGTATTTTTTAAGCGCTTACTATGTGCAGAGCACTGTTCTAAGCGCTGGGGTAGATACAGGGTCATCAGGTTGTCCCACGTGAGGCTCACAGTCTTCATCCCCATTTTACAGATGAGGTAACTGAGGCCCAGAGAAGTGAAGTGACTTGCCCACTGTCACCCAGCTGACAAGTGGCAGAGCTGGGATTTGAACCCATGACCTCTGACTCCCAAGCCCGGCCTCTTTCCATTGAGCCACGCTGCTTTTCTAGGCCTTGCCACTTCCTGTCCACTTCCTCTCCTCCAGTTGTCTCCTTGACCCCCTCCAATCTGACTTCCACCCCCTTTACTCCATGAAAACTACCTTCTCTAAGGTTATCAATGATGTTCTTTTTGCCAAATTCAGTGGTCTCTACTCCATTCTCCTCTTCCTCGAAGGCTCTGCTAGCTGCCTTCGACCCCGTGGACCCCCTCCAATCTGACTTCCACCCCCTTTACTCCATGAAAACTACCTTCTCTAAGGTCATTAATGATATTATTGCCAAATTCAGTGGTCTCTACTCCATTCTCCTCTTCCTCAAAGGCTCAGCTAGCTACCTTCGACCCCGTGGACCATTCCTTTTTCCTGGAGACGTTGTCCAACCTCAGCTTCGGTGACACTGTCCTCTCCCGGTTCTTCTCATGTTTCTTTGGTCACTCATTCTCAGTCTTTTTTGAACGATCCTCCTCTGCCTCCCGTGCTCTAACTGTGAAAGTCCCTCAAGCCTCAGTGCAGAAATTTTAAAATATGCTGGCAAATTTTCGTGCGTCTGTAGAGTTTCAGAAAACATCATGATTTCTGTAAAAGGCTAATGGCTAGGCCAGATGCCCAACAGTGGTTGTTTTGAGTTTATCTGAGGTACCGCATTCAATTCTCCGTCCGCAACCACTCCCTTGGAAAAATCTCAAGATCCCGCAGCTTCGACTACCATATCAATGCAGGTGATTCTCAAATCTACCTCTCCAGCCGTGAGCTCTCTCCCTCTCTGCAGTGTTGCATTTCCCCCTGCCCTCAGTACGTCTCTACTTGGATGTTCTGCCAGTCTAGACCTCAATCTAGATCTCTTTTGTCTCACTTAGGATGGTCCTCCCTCCATCCTGGAACTCCCTCCCCCTTCATAAACGGCAGATCATCGCTCTTCCCATCTTCAAAGCCTAATTAAAATAACATCTCCAGAGGCCTTCCCTGCCCAAGCCCTCGCTTCCCCTAATCCCTCTCCCTTATGCATCACCTATGCACTTGAATCTATTCCCTTCTAATGTCTGACTCAACCTCTAGACTGTAGGCTCCTTACGGGCAGGAAATTTGTTTACCAACTCTGTTGTACTCTTCCAAGCGCGTAGTACGGTGCTCTGCATACAGTAAGTGTTTATTAAATACCGTTGATAGGTTGATTGATGTAAAGTTCCCTCTACCAGAAAGAAACTCTCACTTTGTGTTGGCCGAATTGAGTGGTATTTGTTATTACAATTACTTGCTGTGATGCCTTCATTTTATTTCAGGGCTCTACACAGAGTGAGTGCTCAGTAAATACGGTCGATTGATTCTTTGTAGAAAATGTTTTCTATATTGCAAGATGGTCGAAATGACTGCTGTTGTTCAGGCAGTTTGTTTTAAAAGTTTTCTCTGCAAGCATCTCAAGCTAAATCAGCCTTCTCACTGTACTGCCTTTGAATGTATATTAAGTATGATGAGTTACAAATGTTAAAATTAAGATTTGGTTTCTAAAGCTTTTGATCTTTTTTTTTTCTTTTCCTTCCTTAGTACCAAGGATAATCACTTCAATGTGAATATTCAACCCCCTGTTGGAGAGCTGTTTTTACCCGTTGCCATGTCCGAAAAGGATTTTAGGAAAGAGCAAGGTGAGAAAGCATTGCTGTTTTCCGAATACTTTTCTGGCTGAGGATGTGAGTTTAAACTTTTATTTAGACAGGCAAGCTTGGGCTCTGGGACTTGTGTGTCCAATCTACTACTAATGATCCCTTTATAAAATAGACCCAGCAGCATTTGCTATATACTTTCCAGTGGTACTTAAATTGATTAATATGTCTGTTTTTTTTAAAGCACCTCAAAATAAGTTGAGTTCATAATAATAAACCTTTTTGGTTCTGGGAGTTATGGTTGTCAACTTGATGCACTAATGCATTTTGTATTAGTGTTAATTGCAGGAACTTTAAACTCTCTCTCCCACCCCCCACCACTCCAAAAAGTAATCTAAATGTGTAGTAATACAAAGTTATGTGTCAGTATTAGCTTTTATTACAAGACCATTTCTAATGTACAGCTAATGCATTAGAGTTCTTTACCCTTTAAACATGCTTTCCTGCTATAATATGCAAATTCCTTCATTCCTTTTTGGAACAGCTCTAAACTAAAGAGATGCGTAATTGTAGCCGTTCATCAGAGATGACACAACTTTTAAATGTTTAACAGAGGACTCCGTTTGAACCAGGAGCTATATTGAGCACCTTTGTGTGCAGAGCAGGGGTACTGGAAGTTTGGGGGGGACACCAAAGAAGCCCTCAAGAAATTGAGATTGAGATCAAAGAGCTAGGAGCTTGTCCTGCAGTTAACCCCACCATGCTCTCTTAGGATGGGGCTTTTTAAAAAAATTATGAAGAATAAGAAATATTTCTTGCTAAATTTATGCATATATAAAAGCGAAACAACTCCATCCTTGGGCATTGCTTCACTGTCTTTTAAACTCATTGGAAAAGTCATAAAGCTTTTTTTTTAATGATTATTTAAACCCTTTTTCGGTTTATCGTAAGATCCTCTCTGAAAAGAATTTGTGGTTAATATCTGAGCGCCCACAGTGTATTAAGCATTGTTCGGCAGAGCAAAAACATACAGAGATATGGCCCTATCCTAATGAAGGGTGTCGGTGAAATACTCATCCTTTGCCTTCTGTTTTTCTCGGAAGTTGCTCACTGCCGTAAAAAAAAAAAAAAATCAGGCTCGTGATATTTTATCTTTCTTAACAAGTTGAATTGTTTCTTATATTTGCTATTCTTACCCTTTGCCGGCTAAAGCCCGTTTCACTGCTTTTCACCTGCTCAGCAGACCAAGGTGAGTGACTGAATGAGGCTGTGGCACCTTTATTTTAAGCGCGTCCCTCTTTGAAAATCGTAGCTAGAATGTAAGTAAAGCCGGGTTATTGCTCACCCTGTCTCCCTCCCGACCCTTTTTTTCATATTATGATTTTGATCGAATTTTGTATGCGCTGCTGTGACTGAGGTTTATTCCCCTGACTGGCCATACAGAACCACGAGCGCATGGAAGAAGTGCAGTTTGGAGAATAGCCGTGGCTCTCTGTGGAGTTGTTGCCAAAATTCCTTTTTCTTCTGCCATTTTACTTCTATGGTTGTTGATTATTTGTCTGAATAAATCTGGCAGCTGTTTGCTATGTTTAATAGAGCAGAAAGGCTACTCTGAATGAAGCTATTTGAAAATTTGTTTATATGAAGTATTTGTAAATCCATGAAGGTCTCCTGGCATTTCGATATCACTCTTTCTGTCTTCCCGAATTCATTCTTTGATGTGGGACTTGATGCTGGCAAATCTACCCCAGGTTTAAAGCCCTTTTCCCTAGCATCTTTTTAGTTGGAGATTTCAGCAGCTTCGGAGCATTCTAGGTGATGGAGGTCTCAATTCGCAGCTCTACTCATGTATTCATTGTTACACAACTCGAGAAACGGCTCAGCTTTGTTTTACAAAAAAATTCTCGATTGGCCTTCTGAATGAAAGACCAAAATAAATTTCCTCAACACAAAGCTCTTTAGGGTAAGCTGCACATGGTCAAAAGTAACTTCTCAGATTTCGTGCTGCTTAAGTTTTCATCTAAATGAAACTCATTTAGATGCTTATTCTGTAATTTCACAATATTTGAAGACCCGGGGCGCATGTCATGGTTCATCGAATTCGGGGACGAGCAGGAATTCGGGGTGAGAGATCGTTTTCAAAATTTTGCCATTGAAAAATGCCTATCTGAAACATCTGAAAAGAATTATTTTCTGGTGAACTCTCTAGCTGAAAACGTGTGCTTGAGCTCAGTGCCGAGAGCCATTCCTTTTTCGCCACCTCCTTCCAACGTGCGACGTGACCGTGCATGACTTTTTCTTGGTTTTTTTCCGTAACGTGATGGGTGTCGTGGCCGAATGTGTGAGCTTGTGGCATTCTCTAGTAATATCACCAACTGAGAGGCTCCTTTTTCACTGGGTTAGGTTCAACATGGGGCAACTTACCTTGTCCGCTTCACGCCCCCTGGCAGTAGCCAGAAGGTTGGGAAAGGAGAAAAGTCCAGGGCAGTTGCTGAGTTAAAACCCTGGATGTGTTTGTTCTGCACTCAATGGATGCTCTGGTATTGTTTGTTTACCCCTTCTTTTAAGCGGGTACTGGAATCTCTATTCTAAACCATAGAGACCTGGGCCATCCACTCTAGTAGTCTAGCCTTTAATGCATTTTATCTGTGTCAACTAAACTGTCAGTGTTAAACACTAAGAATTTTAAAATGTAAATTCCTCCTCACTACATGGAATTCATTTCTGAACCTTAACCCAGATTCGTCACCACCCACTGCACTGCTAAGATCTCTCTGTGAATTCCAGGAAAGGCTGATCTGGGGCCAAAGAGCCCGCACGTGGACGTAGTCAGCGTTCTTAAATTTTTGCCGCCTAACGTACCTTTATTATCTACCCCAGGTCAGAGTTTAATTATCTTGACGAGATGTTTTTTAACCCATTTTTATAACTGAAACTCTAAATGATACTTTGGCAAAAATATCTTTCCAGGAATTCATAAAATGCTGGATGCATTTTCATTGAGCAGATCCATAGGTTTAGAAGAGCCTAAGATATTTGCCTAATTTTATTATGATTTATGCCTCCATCTTTTGTGTTCCCAGCAAGCAAGATGCTAATTCTTTAAATGGTCAGACATTTGCTATTTTCTGGCCCTTAACTACCCCAAGCAATCATATTTGATGCCCCTTAATTAGAGCACCTTTTTTTCCTTTCCAGGTTCTTTTCCACCTCAGCAATCGAGACAATACATTTGCTTACCATGCTGCTCTCCTAAGTGTTCTTTTGCATGTAAATTAATCTTGATTCAGTTTACACTGTCATGCTGAGTGGTACAAATTGCCTATAACAATAAAACAGCATGAGTTAAAAATAAGGGGGGGGGGGGGTGGCGGCACAAGGCAGATTGAATGTGTGCCTTACTTGATAGGATGTTACTTTGCTTTATGCCAATACATTAGCCGACGATAATGAATCTTCTGTTCTGAAAAGCATGGTTTAGTTGATTTTTTTAATTTTACTTCAATGGAGCAGTACCTTGTCTCTTATAGAACAAGTTAGACAAACCATTAATGACAAGAGTGTTAAGGTTAAATATGAAGCAATGCATTCACTTCTCTGAGTGCTATCCATCTTTCCATTTACAGGAGCTTGACAAAAGTACTGGCTTTGTACAACATTTCCTTTAATTACATGCTGCGGGAAACAGGCTTTTAACATAAACATAGTTGCATTCATTTATTCAGCAGTTGCTCTTCAATAGAGCTTAATGGAGAAGGTTTAAACCCTAAATGAGTACACACATCTCTCAGCAGTGTGATGTCAGCCACTGCGCCCGGTTTAAAAGCGGTTTCCCACTACTTGCGTAGTTTTTTAAAGCTTTTGTCTAATGTTGGAGTTAAACAGTCTAAGACAGAATGTGCTGTCCTCAGGGACCGGTAACGGTAAAGCTCCTTTGGGCTCGAATCTGGATGTGTCTATCTGCTGTTGGTTGCAAAAATCGTTCTGCGGGGTTGCCTTTTTAAGAGCTTCGTTTTGTCTGATTGGGGAGACTCCCCTCTTTCCCCTCCCCGTGCCTTCTCTCTTGACTTTCAGGTTCGAGTTGTCACAAAAGACTCTATGAAATACTACCGTTTAAAAACATCGAGCCTTGTCAACACGGGAAATTTTAAAACGTGCTGGCAAGTTTTCGTGCGTCTGTAGAATTTCAGAAAACATCATGATTTCTGTAAAAGGCTAATGGCTAGGACAGATGCCCAACAGTGGTTGTTTTGAGATTATCTGAGGTACCGCATGTGATTGTTTTTCCTCACTACCGAACATGTCGTAGCCTCTGCCCTCTAGGTTCAGAAGGGATCTATCAGGGATCCCGAATGAACTCCGTGTACATTTTCGGATTCTAAAGGCAAGGTTCCTGGATGCGGCTTTAGAAACAGAAAATTTTCCCTATGAGTTTTGCATCCCAGATTTCACGAGATTGTGTGCTTGTAGCGCCGTGGGCCGTCGCCAAATTGTTCTTTCCAAGCGCTCAGTAGAGTGCTGTGCACACAGTAAGCGCTCAATAAATACGATTGAATGAGTGAATGAATAATCAGACATCATCAGCTGCGACTTACGTGCATAGGTTTGTTTTTCAAAAGCCTTCTGGCTCCCAGGCACTGACTTGCTGGGACTGACTGAGCAGTGCTCAGACTAGTTAATAATAATGTTGGTATTTGTTAAGCGCTTACTACGTGCAGGGCACTGTTCTAAGCACTGGGGTGTAGATGCAGGGTCATCAGGTTGTCCCACGTGAGGCTCACAGTCTTCATCCCCATTTTACAGATGAGGTCACTGAGGCCCAGGGAAGTGAAGTGACTCGCCCACAGTCACACAGCTGACAAGTGGCAGAGCCGGGATTCGAACCCATGACCTCTGACTCCCAAGCCCGGGCTCTTTCCACTGAGCCACGCTGCTTCTCTGATGCCGAGGGCAATTTACTCATTAGGTAATGGATGCCCGCAGTCCCTGAATCCACCATGGCATACCCTCTGTTGTGGATTCTTGTGAGGTATATTGGAATGAATAAAGGAAACAGCTTTTGGAATCCCAAATTAAGAGATAGGACCTTTTATTTTTTTCCCTTTTTCCTCCTTGGATTATTTTCAAACAGAGAAGCTGGGTGGCAGAACTGCTTTTTATTGCTTGGGCAATTTCAATCCATACCCTGGGTAGTTATCAGCATTTTCAGTGCAATGGGGGCACAACCGTTTGAAGATATAGGAGCAGAAAGCCACTGATTTCATTTCTTCCACGATTAGAAGCAGCCTGGCATAGTGGACAGAGCACGGGCCTGGGAGTCAGAAGGTCGTGGGTTCTATTTCCGGCTCCGCCACTTGTCTGCTGTGTGACCTTGGGCAAGTCACTTCCCTGGGCCTCAGTTACCTCATCTGTAAAATGGGGATTGAGACTGTGCGCCTCGTGTGGGACAGGGACTGTGGCCAATCTAATTTGCTTATATCTACCCCAGTGCTTAGTACAGTGCTTGACACATAGTAAGTGCTTAACAAATACCACAATAATAATCATTATGATTATTATTATTAGAAATATGTACAAGGGAAGCAACATGACCTAGCGGAAAGAGCACAAGTGTGGAAGCCAGGGGATCTGGATTCCAGCCCCGACTCCACCACTGGTCTGCTGTATGACCTTGGGCAAGTCACTTAACTTCTCTGTGTCTCGGCTACCTCATCTGTGAAATGGGCACTAAGACTGTGAGCCCCACATGGGACATTGGCTGAGTCCAACCTGATCAGCTTGTATCTGCTCCAGCTTGTATCTTACTACAGTGCCTGGCACATAGTAAGCGCTTAACAAAGACCATGAAAAAAAATGTTTTCGGGTAATTAGAATCTGGGACACAGCTAACCTACGCCAGATTTCGATGTTGACTCGCTAATAGTAATAATTAAAAAAAAATACTAATAATAGTGGTGATTGTTAAGCACTTACTGTGTACCAAGCACTGAGATAGATACAAGCAAATCATATTGGACACAGTCCCTGTCCCACATTGGGCTCACATTAATTAAACCCCATTTTACAGATGAGGTAACTGAGGCCCAGAGAAGTGAAGTGATTTAACCGCGGTCACAAGAGAAGTCAAGTGACAAGAGTTGGGATTAGAACTCATGACCCTCAGACTCCCAGGCTCTTGCTCTATCCACTACTCCATGCGGCTTCTCCTTACTCTACAGAGTAAGCTCATTTGTGGGCAGGGAGCGTGCTTAGTACGGTGTTCGCCACACGGTAGGTGCTCAATACATACCATTAATTGACTGGTGTATGTTTAGAGCTGAATGTGGGTGCCCTTTGGAGGTGGAGAAAATCAGAAGCATTTTGAAACCACTTCGTGAACATTTTTTGCTTAGAGAAAGAAAGGGTGTGAAATTTTGAAAGAGTAGTTTTTGGTTGTCGATCCAAGGCCAGTTGTTGAAACTGTCACTGTTTTGGCCGGAATTGCTGTTCGTGTAATAAAGAAATGCACTTGCTAAGGGACCATCATTTCCTATTACAGGGATGCTGACAGGAATGAATGAAACGTCGGCTACGATCACTGCGGCCCCCCGGGATTCCGCAGCCCCCGTCATACTTCGGAAGGTGGTGAACATAGCCAACTTGGGCGTCGTCCCCTCTGGCCAAGACAACATACTCAGGTAAGCCTTCCGCGACGTTTGGAGGGCGGCGGGAGAAATCGGAGACGTACGCTGTTCGGTGAGAAGTAGCCGTAGCCTGTACCCTTCTGTTCCTCCTCAAAACAAGCATTACCAAAATGTACGTGCTGCCATTTGGCGGTACTGTGCCGTGATGGTTTACTGTGGTCGGGCCTGCGTAGGACCCAGGGAGTAATGAGCCACGTTTGCAGCGTGCCGATCCGTCAGGTTTTTTTTTTAGTTTCTTTCTTCTCGTATCTGGTAAGCGCTTACTATGTGTCAAGCACTGTTCTTAGGGTTGGGGTAGATACATGGAAATCAGGGTGGACACAATCCCCGTCCCACATAGGGCTCTCAGTCCGGGAAGGAGGATTTTACTCCCATTTTACAGTTGAGGAAACTGAAGCCCGGTGAAGTGGCTTGCCCGAGGTCACACAGGAGGTACGTGGCAGAGCCGGGCTTAGAACCCAGGTCCTCCGACTCCCAGGCCCGTGCTCTTTCCACTAGGCCACGCCGCTTTCCCGTTGTAGCAGCCTCCTCCTCTGACTTTAGAGTGAGGTTCCCCAGGAGGCAAGGGTGCAACTGAACCTAGTCCCACTGGTGACCCAGCTCAAGTGGGATTACGACCTTTGGAAGAATGGGGTGGGAGGGGCTGTGAGTTCCCCGACTCCTTCTGAGGCCCGGGGCCTCTTCCAACGCTGCCCCCCAGTGCGGACAGGACTGCCGTTTTTCATCATTCTAGTCGCGGCAGTTGCCCCGGGCCCCAGATCCTCAGGGTCCCGGTCCCTCCCTGCGAGCAGGACTCCGGCCGGTCGGCTGCCGTGAGGGGACGGTGAGAGGAAGGTGGGAGCAGTCGTCCGTCGGCACGTCCCTCCTTCCCAGTTGCGGCTCTCCAGCATCTAGCTCGCTTGGAGAGCCGAGGGTCCCCTAGAGCCCAGGGAGACCAAGGTAAAGGACCCTCCGGGAGCCCTGGTGTGTCCAAGGGGGAGAGAATTTAAGTTCTGGAAGCTGACCCTTTCCCTCTCGTCCCCCTGCGTCACCCACACCCGGCACCTCCACCCCTCAGGAATACGGCCTGCGGAGAGGGCCTCTAAAGGAACAAGGGGGCACCCCAAAGCCCGGACCCCACGGGAGGCTGGCTCCCCTGAGCTGCAGCCAGCTCCCTACGTCGCTCATCCCACCGCCCGGTTCTGTGAGGGATCTTGACTCTATTGCCACTGTTCTTGTCTGCCTGTCTGCCCCCGATTAGACTGTAAGCCCATCAGAGGGCAGGGACTGTCTCTGTCTGTTGCCGACCTGTCCATTCCAAGCGCTTGGTACAGTGCTGTGCACATAGTAAGCGCTCAATAAATACTATTGAATGAATTATGGGGGAGTGTTCCCAAGGGAATGAGATTGCTGGTTGGGTGCCCCTGTGTATTCTTCTCCTCCCCGTGCCCAGAGCGAGGCCTAGGACTTCAAATGAGTGAGCAAGATGCAGTTATTTTGTCAATAACCAAAGTGGGAATTTCCCTTTAGACAAAATGTGCAGGTGCCATTATGTGAATGCTCAGGATAATTATTTGCAAACAAGACTTAATTTCTCTCTCGGTCGGCATACCTATTTCAGCCATCGAAGAGAGCCTCTCGCTTTGTAACGAGCAGTATCTTCAGAGGGTCACGGTGAAGGCTTCGAACTTTAGATTGCATATTCGGGGAACGTGTCAAGACCCGCTCCCGTTAACTGATTGATTAAAGCTTTTTCATCCCGAATATTCAACTCCAACCAAATACATAATTCAGTAGAAAAACTAGACGGAAATATTTTTGATCACTATGCATCAAGTTATTCTCCAGAGAAATCCCAGCATCAGAATTTTCTTCATTTTTGTTTCTCCAGCCATCTTCAAAGGGAAGAAAGGAAATAGGGGCAGCTTGGGGGAGGGAGTTTGGGACCGCCCCTCCCCGTTAACCTCGCGGGGCTGCCTGGGAGTAATGATGCGGAAGTATCATCGCAGCATTTCCCATAGCAATTCGGAGTTCTTTCAAGGAGAGAATAGTCTAAATTGCTCAGAGGCTCAAACTTCCTAAGCCGTCAGTGGTGCCTTACCACCTGGTTAGAGTGGAACCAGCCTATGGGCCGGGCACATCTCATGTATAATAATAATAATAACGATAATGTCGGTGTTTGTTAAGCGCTTACTATGTGCAGAGCACTGTTCTAAGCGCTGGGGGAGATACAGGGTCATCAGGTTGTCCCACATGAGGCTCACAGTCTTAATCCCCATTTTACAGATGAGGTCACTGAGGCATAGAGAAGTTGTGACTTGCCCACAGTCACACAGCTGACAAGTGGCGGAACTGGGATTCGAACCCATAACCTCTGACTCCCAAGTCCGGGCTCCTTCCACTGAGCCACGCTGCTTCTCATGTATCTGTTGTACTTTCTCAGGCACAGTGCAGTACAGTCTTATTGCACTCAATTAGTGGTATTTTTTTTAGCACTTAGTGTGTACAGGTGACCATACTAAATGCTGGGGAGAGTACAATACGATAGCGTTGGTAGGCGTGATTCCTTGTCCACCAGAGGCTTACAGGCAAAAAGGGGAGACAGCCATTAAAATATATTACAGAGAGGGGAAATGACAAGATTATAAGGTACGGACATATGGGTGTGGGATTGGAGGGGGTGACAATCAAGCGCTTAAGAGGTACAGATCCAAGTGCGTAGGTGATGCAGAAGGGAGAGGAGAGGAGGGGAAATAGTGTCTTGGAGGAATTGTGATTTCAGGAGGGATTTGAAGTGGTGGATTGTCAGGTGTGAAGGGGGAGGGATTTCCAGGCCAGAGGGCAAGGGGTCACTAGTAGAAGAGCAAAGTGAGAGGGTTGGGTTGCAGTAGAAGGTCAGAGAGGTAAGGTAGGAGGGGGAGAGCTGACTGAGTACTTTCAAGCCAGTGGTTAGGAGTTTCTGTTCGAGGCACGGGGAGATGTGGACTAAACGTTTTTTCGAAGAATCGTCCGGGCAAAAGAGTGAAGCGGGCAATGGAGAGATAGGAGGCAGGGAGGTCAGCAAGGAGGCTGGTGCCATAGTCTAGGTGGAATCTGAAGCCCCTTACATGGTTTAAGTCCCGGGTTAACAGCAATAATAAGGGAAGCCTCAATTTCATTGCCAACGTTCAAAAGTTCGTAATTTGCATAATAGAATCTGTGAGGTTGTTTATGACAGTACTAATAGTATTACAGATATTTACTAAGCGCTTATTCTGTGCCAAGTACCGGGCTAAACTCTGGAGTAGATACAGGGTAATCAGATCAGCCCTGGGCCCTTTCCCATAATAATAATAAGCAGAGCGGGCATCTTACCCCCAATAATACAGATGAAGAAAATGAAGCACAGAGAGGTGGGTAAGCTCGTCATGGGGCAGGGATTGTCTCTGTCTGTTGCCGAATTGTACATTCCAAGTGCATAGTGCAGTGCTCTGCACATAGTGAGCGCTCAATAAATACTATTGAATGAATGAGGTAAATTGTCCAGGTCTCCCAGCAGGTCGGTGGCAGAGCTGGGAGTAGAAAGAACCCCGGTTTCCTGACTCCCAGTCCCAAGCCCTTGCCACCCGCCCACGCTGGCTCTCCGAACCTTCCGGTTTGACTTTTAACTGCCATTCCGTGCCCCAGTACCAGCTTTGGGCTGCGTCGCGGCTAGCAGTGAAAGCCCCTTTAAGGACCGAAGGTCATCTGTGTATCCGCCGTCACGTAGAGGTGTCGAAGAAGTTGATCGTCCCTCGTACAGATAGAGCAGCAGGCCTTTCTGTTCTGCTCACCGGCAGGGTGCTTAAGTTAATAAAATGGGCACAAATGATATTCTAAATTTCATTCAGAATGAGGTTCCAGCAATTACTATTTACATTAACAATAACTGAAATTAACAGTTGATTGCCTTATTGCTTTGGGTTAATGTTTTTTTAACTGCAATTCCCAAAGGATTACATTATCATATTGGATTAATGAGTTTATATAGATAACATTTTCAATATTCAAATTGGAATCCCACAGCAATTCTGTTGCAGCCCAGTCTAATTCCCCAATACTGGACTGGACCGTTCAGATAGAGGCAGCAGGTCTCCTATAGGACAGTGGCAATCAATCAGGGGTATTTATTAAGCCTTACGTGCAGAGTAGTGTACTGAGCACTTGGGCGAGTACAGTACAGCAGAATTGGACACATTCCCTACCCCGTGACGAATTTACAGTCAGGACGGGAAGGGGGAGGGAGTTCCAGGCTAGGGAGAGGACGTGGGAAATGGGTCAGTGGTCAAAGTGTCTTGAAGGATAGAATCAATCTGGGGGCATTTCTTAAGACAGAGTAAAAACAAGGTTTTAGCTTTCACGATCACTTCTTTTTGACTCTGCATCATGTTCTGACTTAGCCCCGGACTTCCTACACGTGTAGCAGATGGTATAGTATCATGGCCTTTGGTAGAGGCAGGTTCTTCTGTATTGGCGTTGCAGTTCAACACAAAATGGGTCTGTTCGTGCTAAAGGATGCAATATTTCTAAATGCTCTAGCGACATAAAACTCAGGGCTTCCCAGCAGCAATCCCCGGGTTTCCCTAGGTGGTGGTCATTGTTCTTGCCAACTGGTTGGCGAGCAGAGGTTGAGAGACGGGCAGACAGATGGGGTGGCACAGTGTGGCACATCCAGCGGATGCTCGATAAATGCCACTGCTATAGGCCCTGAGAGGAGCTGTGAGCTGTGTTCGTTCATTCGACCGTATTTATTGAGCGCTTATTGTGGGCAGAGAACCGTACTAAGCGCCTGGGAGAGGACAATTCAGCAACAGAAGGACACATTCCCTGCACACAGAAAGCTCTCGGGGGACCCCAGGACCACTGACGGGGCCGGAGCTGGGCCCCACCGTCACTGACCACAGATCCCTGGGTCTTGCTGCCGCTGCTCAGCTAACCACCAGACCATCCGTCTGAAAGCAACCAGCGGGCAGTGAGAGGCCCAGGGACCCCGCCGGACCCTTTCGGGCCGCCTCCCCGGAGGAGGTTGTAGAGGGGAATCAAGAAAGAAAACAGCTAGTAGTAATAATGATAATGTTGGTATTTGTTAAGCGCTTACTATGTGCAGAGCACTGTTCTAAGCGCTGGGGGAGATACAGGGTCATCAGGTTGTCCCACGTGAGGCTCACAGTTCATCCCCATTTTACAGATGAGGTCACTGAGGCACAGGGAAGTGACTTGCCCACAGTCACACAGCTGACAAGTGGCAGAGCCGGGATTCGAACCCATGACCTCCGACTCCCAAGCCCGGGCTCTTTCCACTGAGCCGCTAGGCTATAGCAGCGTAGGCCCAGGGGAAGAGTTAGATACGGGCCACCGGCAGGCCGCAGGGACATACACCGGTTAGCCTCCGGCACCCTACCCTATGCCCAGTCCCTTCTGAATTTGCCCCCTGATTTAGCATAGTGTCCACTTGCAGACGCATCTTCCCATTCAATGTGGAAACAGAAACAGAGTGATAGAAACACAGTGATACACCTGGACACACACAGTCACCCTCCCATCCCAACCAAAACCCACACAGACGCCTCTAGCCCGTGCACTTGAAGGGAAACCAAGATACAGGTATGAACACGCTTATGCCGGCCCAGTAAGCGCCAGGAGATAGAAACACAGAAGCAGGTATCTTACTGGCAGGTTACCCGAGAGGGCTCTTGTGTTTTTGTAAACAATATAGTCATCAGATCAGGAAATGCAGTGGGGGTGCCATACCCATTATAGAGCTTGAATTCCTGTTCATTTCCCTCGTTATTGACTTGCAGATGAGAAAAGTCTATTTTTTGCTTTAGTAAGTCACCATGTTGGTGAATCCAAGTCTGAACATGGAGTGCCACGCTACAGCCAGCTTTCAATTATCCATGGCGGTGGGGAACAGGAATAGCATGAAAATTTCAGACAGATCTTCAGAAATGTCCTTAGAGCCAGTAGTTTCCTCCTCCTCTTCAGCTTCCTCCTCCTCCAGCAAATCTTCACTAGGTAGCAAATGGACTTCTGACACCTTGTGTTCCTTCTGCCAACGAACTATTAAAAAGCCTTAATGAGCAATGAGATGGTCACAAGCCGGGCAGCCAAAGAAAAACGAGAGAGAGAGAGAGAGAGAGCGTAATGAAACATTGACTGTAAATAATAAATACGGTATTTAAGCCCTTGATACGAGTCAAGCATTGTGCTAAGCACTGGGTTTGACACAGGATAATAAGAGCAAAAGCAGTTCCTGTCTCTCACAGATCACAGTCTAAGTGGGAGGGAGTACAGCACGGGTCTAGTGGACAGAGCCCATGCCTGAGATTCAGAGGACCTGGGTTCTAATCCCAGTTCTGCCTTTTGCCTATGTGACCTTGCACTGGGCCTCAGTTTCTTCACCTGTGAAATGGGGATGAAATACCTATTCTCCCTCCTATTTAGACTATAAGCCCCATGTAGGTCAGTTTCCAACCTAATTATTTTCTTTCTTCTCTGTTTGGCATATAGTAACTGCTTAACAAATACCACATTTATTATTATTATTATTATTAGTTATTAACAGGCCACCCCCTTTACAGATGAGGAAGTTGAGGCACAAAGAAGTTAAATGACTTGACCAAGGTCAAGGGCAACAGGTGTCATAGTCAGTATTAGAACCCAGTTTTCCTGACCCTGTCCTGTGCTTCTTTAGGTCACCCAGCTTCTCTCTGTAGCCATATTTCATCTGAAAGAATATTTTTAATTGGATTTTCATCTATTTTAAGTATTTTATGTGGGAAGTTAAACAATGCCATTGGTCTAAATACTTACTTTTTACACTCTTGTCTCCATGGTACTTAACTGCTCCAACAAGACATTACACCGTTGTTAGTTATTGAATTGCACTGCATTTTTTTACTTCCAAAGAATTGTATTTCAAGTCTGCATAGACCTGAAATCATAATAAATTTTTAGGCTTTCCTCAAATGGACCCTATTTGACGTTTGTGTTCAATATGACCGGTACTTAGAGCTGTAGAGAACTCCGGGAATTCTGTGCTATGGTGGAGGTTTGGTCAGTCAGGATTCAAGACTGGTTCTGTTTCCCGCTCCATCCACGTGTCTTCCTGTGGCAACTGGGCTTGCCCTTTGATGAGCAACAGATTGACCCCTTTAAGACAAAATGTGATATTTGAGCATAAGTGGAATGCCTTGCCTCTGCCTTGATCTCATTTGTTTTCTTCGTTTATTGAATAAGAATTATGAGCTTTTGATCAGAACTCTCTTGTAGTCATCGATTTCGTGTCTGACAGGCTCGATGGACGTGATCCTGTTTTGACACTCTCCCTATCTCTCATTAATAGTGAGCGGTTTGGTTATGTTGGTGAAATATCAGAATTTATCTAACTTGTGGATAAATATAGCCCTAGTGGAATATGTGTTACCCTGTTATTACTGGGCAGTCTCTTCACTGTTAGTTGAAGTCGAGGCTGTAAATGGAACGGGGTATCCATGGCAACGTGCAGTTCAACTTTTACTTATCAACACATTAAAAAGGCAGTTTATTTTACCAAGGTTTAGAATTGCAAGGGTGTCCTCTGATCAAGGATTTTGTGGCAGTTAAAAACCAGGTTGGTTAAACTCCAAGCCCTCAATACCTTCAGCCATAAATGGCCATAAAATGTCAATGGTGATGCTCCTGTTAAATAAATTCCCTGCACATTACTTGTATTCTTCCCATCTAAAAAGATCTGCATCGTAGAACTCGGAATGCAGGCCTAAAAAAATATTCCCAGCTCATCTGAATCTTACAGCCAAAATTGCGTACGGACTTGGTTTTCAGAAGTCAAGTGGAACATGTAACTGCAGACAATTTTGAGATCAGTCTTGTTGAGACTATATATATTTTTTCTAATTTGCCGGCATCTGGGGCTTTGAGATCTGAGTTTCAGGAGTCTCGACGTCATAAGGCATTTCATTTCTGGTTTTGGAAAGACTGTCGCTGAATTTTTTGGGGGTGTCGGGGGAGGTGAAATTTTAGGTTTAGTTTCTTCTACAAATGGGTCGAATTTTGATTATGAAACCAATTGTTCACATTAAAGGTGTGTGGAACCTAGATTTAAGCAGAATAAAGTGTTCTTTCAAAGGATGGCTCTTGTCCACTAGAGGACAGCACTGCATTTGAATCTGATTGCTTTGAACAGCATTTTATTTGTGGTGGCATTATTTTTTTTTAAAACAAACAGGGTCCTCAGAGTTAATTATTCTATGGAAAACATTTTGAGGTATTTACCAAGCTATAGCTGAACAAAAAAAAAAAATTAACTCCCAAAACCCCTAACTTAAGCATTTATTTAACTTCGCCTTTAGTGAGGCAGCCCATTCTGTGACTGAATAGTTCTGCAAATAATTTATACTAAAAATTAGAAAGATGTTGTTTTACTGCTTTTCCCTATTTTCGTTAACTTTTTAAAAACCCAGAAGACTAACTATTTGCGGTATTTATGGAGTAATTTTGGTTTTTATGAGTTTGGCATCAGTCCGGGAGGAGTTTTGATACACTGGTCAGAATTTGGGAAGGAAACTAATCTGGATGCAGAAGATCAGGTCTGAGCTGATTACATCCTATATCCATCCCAGGGCTTAGAGCAGAGAAAGTACTTTAGCAAGTCCCAGAATCCTGAAGGAGAGAAACTGTATCCCTGAAAAAGAGTAACTGCCTTCTTGGGAGGATTAGTAATTCACGGACTCTTTAAACTAAGAATAAAAAGTAGCCAGATCCTCCCTTCTCCAAGTATCAAGAGGAGAATAAGCTCCGATATCCGAGCCTAGGTTTTCAGAGGAAAATTGGGGAAAATATAACTCAGTTCCTCTCTGAACCATTTGGAGCTGACTTTTTAATAGCAGGTATGACATTAATGTAATTTTAGATTCCGAATTGCTTCAATTAAACAGAATTGTTCTGCGGTTCATATTTTATGGGATTGCTCGGGCTAAAAAAATCGATCCCGTGTTGCTGCTGGGCTGAATCAAGTCAGTCTAGAACTGGTAAGATTCTGTTTTGTTTCAACATTTTGAAAACGAGTGTTCTAAAGCTACTCATTCTGCTATTTAGAAAAAGGCTAATTCAAACCAGTATTTCTTCATACAATCGTTGTGCAACTTCATTACGCATTTGTCAACTTTGGACTAATTATTTTTGTACAGCTAGGGCAGGGCATTGCATCTTGTGATCGTCTTTCTTACTAATAGGATTCTGTCTGCTTCAGCAGGCAGTAATTGAAGGCTTCATGTACGGGGGAAGGAAAAAAAGTTTTAGCCTGAGTAGGCCATTGTCACAGCTTCTGGTAACCAGTAGAACAGAAAACAGGAGAAAATTGAACTCAGAATAGAAAAATCAGGGACCAGGAAGACTGCCCAAGAGAAGAAAACGCATGTCTTAGAGCCGTTGCACTAAGTGTAGCAAATCTCATTTTGTATAAAAAATCTTCTGTTTGTGAGTTCCCTGGAGATAGAGGCAGTCTTTCACATAGATACCATTTTTCAGAACAGATTTTAATATATCTTAGCGGTTTTGTCAGAGAGTTGCAGGATTTTAAAAAAATCCTCCAAGTAAACTGCTATTGAAAAACTTGGACAACAGACGCACCACTCCCACCAGTTGGACCAACCTGTCTTTTTCCATTTTCAGCAAATCTTCATCCATTCTTGAATATGATAACATGATTATTCATATCAGCCCAGAAGAGCACCCCAGGGTGCTCACACGGATATTTCTGACAAGAAAAAGTTTCAGGTTTAGCGCTCTGGTGGGAGGATTGTAAGAGGGGGGTGCTGGTTGAGGAACGAATTGAAAACTTAGGAAAATGATCTAGGCACTATGTTTTTAATCCTGTGGAAGCCATCTCAACTAGGAAATATTTTTGAACATCTGTTTGTTCTCCTTTATTCTCTGTCTGGTTTTTGAGGTCTACTTGGCTCCTTGTTGACCTGATGTCCCCATAACTCCATCAAGTATCATCCCTGAGTGTCTCATTAAAGAAACTGTGCTTCTCTGCCTTTTGAAGGAGAAAATGGTACCAGTGAATTTAATTCAGAGAAATGGGCAGATGATTTTCAAAAGATTTAACCAAGGTGGTATTGTTCTGAATGAAAGATTACACATGCCCCCCCTCACCATACACACGCGTCTGTGCATGCTGATTAGTCATTTAGATGAATATTGACCCTGAAGAAATAACATGAAAGTGGATTTGGTAGGCCTTTGAAGAATTCTAACTGAATGTTTAAATTTATACAAAACTTGGCTAATTGCATCTTTTTCATTTTTCTGAGCCTTGAGGGGGGTGGAAGGGTGGGAGATGTGGGTGTTGAAGGGGGGAGGCAGGGCAGGAACTAAACACGGGACAAGGGGGCAGGGGGAGTCAAACTGCTAGCAAATTTTAGGCCAGATAGAATCAACCGATTCCAGTAGTTGAGGACAAGTGGGTCACTACTTTCAGGTAGCTGAGTAACTGACACAAGTGGACTGACCATTAATCCTGTATCCCAAAATTAGCTCCCTTGTCATTTATGGGTTCAATTAGTAATCCCCCTGAAATGGGGCTCTTTTTGACTGTGGATTTGGGCTGTGCTCTGGTGGGCAGTTTGGGGATGGGGGTCGATTGGGGGGCGGTGGGGGGAGGCCAGCATTTTGTGTTATGCAGTCCAAAAGCAATTGTGGTCTCCCCCGTTCCAATTAAGAACATCTTTTTTGAACTGTGAAATTAGAGTGTCAGAACATCTGATCTTCTCGTTTTCTGCACTCGGCCAACGCTTCCAACATGTGTGCCCACCAGAATAGAGGCCTTGTTAAACCGCAGTTGCTTTTCTACCGGCCGGCAGCTTCACTTAGCCTGTTCAACTGCAGCGTAAGCAAATGGCTCTTTTCTTCCATGTCCTTATTTGCTACAGTATTTTGAGGATTTAATGGTAATGGGATTTAAAGAATATATTACCGAGAAACTGATTTTAATCTATGTAAACATAGGAGGCTGATATTGACAGAGGTCTCTGCTGAATTTGCATTATCATACCATTGGCTTTATACCACTCTAAGTTTTTAATAGGCAAGAGGTAACACGTGCCTGGGGGCTAGGCCACACTGAAATGCCCAGTGCTTTTTCCTGTTGAATTCAGATATAATCTGCTTCGGTGAAGTCCCAAAGGCACAAGTGTTAAGTAAATAGAGAGACTAATAACACTACTGTTTACACAATTATTAACCCGTCAAAAATCAACATAGAGATTTGGCTCTTTACAGTAAGGAATGAGTGAATGGGAGGATCACAGAAGCCACTGTTCTGGGAGACTTACAGTGATTGGTAACATTATCAGTACAAGCCAGATTTTCCTAAGAGAAAAATCTTGTGGACGAGAGAGGAAGGTTTGGGTGTGTCCTAAATGGTGACCAAAAAAACTCTCTGGGCTTGTGTTCAGCAACAGTTAAGGAGAGGATTTTACAAAGAACGTATGCTCCCATAATAGAAATCAATCACATAATCTCTGTTACCTTGAGCTATATGAATAGCGGGAAGCAGTTTGGTTTTTTTGGGGGGGGCGTTTCTTGTATGCTTTTAGAGCTTTGTTAAGTCGTCTTGCCAAACCTGAATAATTTACATCCCCAAATTGAGCCTAGCCTTGCTGACTCCCTCAGCGGTTCTCTCTGATGGCATTACCAATAATTGCCTAAGGTGTTCATCGCAGCTTTTGGGAGACTTTTTAATATAGGTAAAACATTTTTCAACACACCCAGTCAATTATGCACTAGCTTCTGAAAAGATGTATAGGAGAGTGTGTGGCTCGTTTTCAATTCGGTAAAATTAGCTTGTTTGTTTTTTTGGGGGTTGTTGGGCTGTTGTTTTTTGTGATGCTTTGAACTATTGTAATTATTGTTTGGAAACTGGTTTTCCTGATTACATTTGGGCCCCAAAATGACTTGTTCATTTTCCCCAAAAATTAATGCAATGTGTTATGAGATTTTGATGTGGTTTCAAAAAAAAAATCAAAAAAGAAATTACTTCTCATTTAAAGAGAATCTGCTTCCTGCTTAAGTGGCTAATATTTTAATTAAGTCTGGAGTGAAGTTTTTTTTGAGTGTCTCCTGATAAACTCCCTCTTTTATGTTGATGGTAATTAAACAGATCCCGGGGGACCCAGCCAGCTCTGTGCAAGGCCCATGCTAATTGTCAGACATGAGACACTGACCAGTTGGTTTGCTCTTGAATAGCCGGCGGCGTGCTGTCAGCCCCGCAGCTTTATTTTCCTGTATTGTGAGCTGTTGTCAGGGCTAACTGGGCCCTATTGTGACTGAAGATGTTGCGCAAATTGAGGCAGATGGCTCCGATTCAGACACGTGTCATTCAGAAAGGGGAAAAGGGATTGGCCCTGCAAAGTGGGGTCACGGCAGGGCACAGACCTGCTCCACACTTGTTAGTGTCTTCAAAAGCCCGTGGGCAGCAACTTGGTTGGTGCTTCTCTGAGTTGGAAACCCAAAGCGGGTGGGGGTTGGGGGGGGTGCTGCGCCGTGTGGGATCCACAAAGTGGGGGAAGGGTTGGGGGGGGCCCCGCTGTGGGCCTGCCTGACTCTGGGGCCCGGCTGTGCGTGCAGAATCAATTGGCAGGATTGACAGAAGTTCACTGGGCCGAAAATGGCTTTTCAGTCAATTGCAGGGCTTAAAAGGCTAGTTTTGCTTTTAATTCCATGTAATTAGTAAATGCTTCATGTCTTGGAATTTAGTGATAGGACATTAGACCTCGAGTTTCCTCGGGGATAGTCGAGAGAGGAAAAAGTGGCCAACGTGCTGGCCAGACAAAGAGGAAATCATTTTGTTGGTAGTCGCCCCGCACAGAACTTCCTTCCACATTACTGACATCCCGTGCTATTGAATTTGAATATTTTAACTGGAGTGAATTCATTGACTGGCAAAAGGAGGATTTACCGAGAGTTCTTCTGAGTGCATAAAACTAACTTCCTGCTGCCATATTCATCAGATACTAATTAGTGCGGTTTATGAATATGGTATACCTTAAAAATTCAAAAAAAAAGCTTCTCTGGGCAAAACCCCATAAAAAGAACCACTTTGAGCATGACGAAGTGTTAACAAGGAGAGAAAAGGATTTCAACATTCACAAACTTATCCAGTAAAGCGAAGAGGGAGGCCCACCAGACTCCCAGCACATTGTTAGCCTCCAGACTGCCACGTAATCGGTATCCCTTTCCCTTTGAGCTCTTAAGATACTCAGCTGCTGTGCTTTAGGAGCAGTGGTGGTGAACCTCTGTCATTTTTACAAATGCAACTGGCTTTTGGTTTCTGGGAGAAGGGGGTCTTGAATGAGCTGATGTTCATCTGGGAAAGTTGTGTGATTTAAAACTCATTTGACTTCAGAGATAGCCTGCTGCCTGTTTGGTTTTTTTTTTTCCTTTTCTTTTCAGAGATCTCTTCACTTTTTTTTTTTCCCCCTTCCAGATTTGCAGCGAAAACCGTGCACAGTGGGTCACTGATGCTGGTCACAGTGGAGCTGAAAGAAGGCTCCACAGCCCAGCTCATCATAAACACTGAGAAAACGGTGATTGGTTCTGTTCTACTGCGGGAGCTGAAGCCTGTCCTGTCCCAGGGGGAACCTGCTTACATCTGGACTTCAGAGTCTGGCACACAACAAAAGTGCCTGGCATCCACTGCTGCTGCCTTTCATTTATAATAATAGCCCTTCCATCTGGCAGTGGGGGAAGAACACACTCTTGACATTCTTGTCTCCTGCTTTAGAATGCTGGTGTGGATCTCTCATGGATGCAGTTCTTTTCCTTTTTTTCAGCTTGCTAACCAAAGAACATATATTTTGCTGTCAGTTCTCTAAACTCTTAAATCCATGTCCCATTTATTCTGCCCTGCTCCTTCCTTCCCTCCTCCACTCTCTCTCAGCTATAATGGACAAATATCGGGTAATTAAAGTTCATTGGAAATCAGCTTGCCGTCAGCGGTAAGCAAAAATCGGGAAACTGAGCTCAGGGGTCCGGCCGGACGCACCGTTGGGGCCGGTGGCTTGTTGTTTGGAATAAATGTAAAGACGGGATGGGACCTTCAAAGGGGTTGTCCTGTTCGGTGTCTCTCAGTTGTGGTAATCAATGTAGACAGAGACTGGCATTATCAGATGATTTCTGAATGGCAAATAAAATAGTGTTTATGAACAGAATTTCCAGGGTTTTTTTTCCTTTTTAATTGGAAGATGCTTATAAATCATTTGTATATGTGGAGTTTATTGATTGATCAGTAATCGTTTTGAGAGTTGTTTAGGTAAAAAACAGTATCAGGGCTTTGCTAGGAAAAGAAAACTGCCACCAAATAAGGGCCAGTTCTCTACTTGTGTAAAGAAGTGGTTTGGATTCCTCCTAAAACATATTCAGAAAAACCTTTTTAGAAAAACTGGAAGAAAAGGTCCCTTTCCAAGCCAGCTCTGTCATAGAAGAGCAATTAATGAGATCTATTACAAGGCCTATTAGAGTCTGCAGAATAAATTATTTAAATGTTACCTTAGATCCCAACGCTCTGGTGTGCCCAGCCTCCCGGCTTGTTGATGTCTCTAGGTATCGATCCTATTGGAAAATGACTAATTCAGCTTGCTTTGCAGAAACTGCTCCGAATTCCACCCTGCAAAACCGCACATAAGCAAAACGTAAGTATGTATTGGCATTTCTCACAATAGCAGGAGTGACATTTATCAAGCCCTTACCTGGTTCGGGGCCCTGAACTAAGCACTGGAAAGGGCTGTGAGGACCTGCAGCCTGACACAGTCTTGTAGCCCAAGGAACACTCACTTGGCATAAAGGTGGCAGAGGGTGGAAGAGAGCTGGACCCGGACGGAACCCGAGGAGATGGATGGATAGCGAGGCGAATTCAGGTAAAACAGTGGCAAGGGCAGTCCGATGGAAGGGCAGAGACTCCTCAGTACCCCAGGGAGGACAACCCTGCCCCAACCTAACCAGCGACCTTAACGTCGCCCAGGCTCCCGGCCGCAAAACTCGCTAGCTCTCCGCACCTGCTGGAGGCAGAGCTTCTCCCCAGCAGCCATGTAGGAAGAAAGGGGGTCCACTGGGGCCTCTGGGGGTCCCTGGCTCCCTCGGCTGCCCCTCCTACCCACCTTTCACCCTCTGACTGCAGTGTGTCTCTCACTTTATACAGTGAGCTACTGTAGGCAGGGTGCTAATTTTATTAGTGGGATTGGACTGTATCCAATTCAGTGACTTTATATAATGGCACTTTTCTATCAAAGCAAGTAACCCAAACGTGATCGTAAATGGGAGCCATCCTTGTATCCCAATTCTTGTCCACCAGTTGAAGGTAGGAAGAAAGGGCTGGCTCTTTCAATCAAGAAAACACATCATTCTGTAGATTGGGATCTAATGAATCTTGGTGACAAGAAAAATGAAAAAAATACGTGTGATATAAAGGAGCTGGAGAATACTTACAAAGAGAGGCGTGAACAAGCTGTGGGGAAAATCCTTACCGTCTCCAGACCTCTGTTCAGAGGAGAGCAAACAAGAATGGTATGTTTCTACGGCTATCGAAATACGGCATAAATCAAAGGAGAGGAGGGGTTGCTATCTAAGTCCAGGTTATACCTCACTCTAGAGTACCGTATACTCTCATAATAGTGACACCCAGAAGTACCACTATAATTGCAGTTCATTGGTATTTCCATTATTAACCACATTTTCTAGGGCTTTTGTAACTTTGGATTTTTAAGTCAATAGCTGTTTAAAATGTGGAACACAATTTTTCAGCCCCGATGTCTTTTAGGAGAACACAAGTCTTGGCCAGTGTATGATTCAGATGTGATGGTAAGGCCTGGTTTTTGCCTCAGAATGTAAAAATGCTCTCTGCTCCTTAAGTGTCTCATACCCATAAGCAGATCTTGCTTTGTTTGTAAATAAAGGAAACAGGGCTCAAAGACCCAAGGGTTTTTTTTGTTTTGTTTTTAAGGTAAGTGCTAGGCTTACTTTCTAAAATTACTTAAAATTTGTCCTATCAGTTTAGGCCACTGGATAGAGTTAGATATGAATTAATATTCATTTAATTGGATGCTTTCCATACCCCAGTCTTGTATACCGAAGTATTCCTCTACTTCAGATTATAATTCAATCTGAGTGTTTTGGTGGAAATGAGGATGGGGAGAACCTGGTTAGGAAAAGAACACATAGAATTAATCTTGCTTGGGTCTTACCTGTGGTAGCAGTGCCTGGGTGGTTAACTAGCTAACAAAAGGGAGGGTCACCTACACTTTCTTTTTTATTGCAGTTTAGCATGGTGTCCTGCCAACAGCACCGTTTAGCTATGAGATTTCATCTTCACGCATGCCTTCTGATTGGTCTGGAAATCCAACTGATTGACACCTGAGAAGGGTACTGTGGTCTGCTCCCTCTTCCCCTTCCACTTTCTCCTCCTGGCCCCTCTAACAGCCTGACTTGTGAAGTCTGCCCTGAGCTTAGCAAAAGCCTTCAACTGCTTTCTTTTTTTATCAGGTTCCTGGGGAGGGCCTCTGGGACTGGGCTATTTTGTCTGAAAAATCACTTTCTTGCTCTGGTCAGTCTGGTTCTGGAATTACTCATGCTCCATGCAGATCTGGGCAAAAAAAAGAATTATTTTTTCCCCACACCCAAAAAAAAAGGTCTTGAAAACTAGGTTACCCCATGTGTTAAATGGCATTTGTCCCTTGTTCCTTCTTCCAATTTCAAAACATCCGAACAAAGATACTTGACCTTGGGACTTCAATTCCTGTTGTAAATAACAGAAGGGCTTGCAGGGAGGTAGATAAAACAATATACATAGGAGACTGGACCTATCACTTGGTTGGACCTTCAGCCCATGGAGCTGGGGAGGCCTGTATAACCTTGGACTAATCACATAAGTTCTCTCGGCCTCAGTTTTCTCATCTGTAAAATACCTGTTATCCTTCCTTCCTTACACTATGATCCCAGGACTATGTCCCACCTGATTATCTTGTATTTACTCCAGCACTTAGTACAGTGCTTAAGCAATACCACAATTTTTTTGTGCATTTTGCTGTTCACAGATCATTTTAAATGGAGCTTCTCTCAAATGGCTACCCCTGAGGTTTTCACATTTCACCATTTAAGGAAAATCTCAATGTATTGGCTTAAAAATTGTAGTATCTGCTAAGTGCTTACTATATGCTAAGCACTGGGATTAGATACAAGATAATCGGGTGGAACACAGTCCCTGTCCCAACAAGAGGCTCACAGTCTAAAGGGGGAGGAAAAATAGATATAATCCTCGATTTACAGATGATGAAACTGAGGCCCAGAAAAGTTAAGTGATGGCCCAAAGGCACACTGGAAGCAAATGGAAAAGCATGATTAGAACCTCAGGCACCTCACTCCCAGGCCTTTGGCCTTTTCCGCTAGGCTATGCTGTTTCTCAGCTCAAGCTGAAGCTACAATGGGAAAAGCAAATTCATGAAACCGATCAGTAGAAAAGAACGGGCTGGAGAGGACAGCTGTTAGATGTAAATTTAAAATAACATAACTGCTGATTGTAGTTAAAGATGAAACTTTTGACGGGGAGATTTTTATCTTTGTGAGTGTGCCAACGTCAAGGTCCTGGGTCCCTTCCTCCTCCCTCCTCCCAGAAATGGTTCATGGCAGTTGCCTGGAGAAGCCAGTCTCCTCAGCAGATTTGATAGTACTGACCAGGAGCAGCTGAGGGAAAGGATGCTAGAAGGAAAACATCTCTGCTCGTCCCACTGACCAGGTACAGCAATGAGTGATTCTAACCCTTTGACCCACAGAGCAATCTGGCAGAATTTTCCCTGTTCTAGGGGATCCCAGGGCATTTCAAAAGTTAGATATTGGTCAGATCTGAGGCCAAACTGGTTACTCCAGCTCAATTTTGAATGCCCATTCTGGCCCAGCTCATCTGCTCTCAAGAGTGTCCTACCCAGGCTACCATAGGAAAGCCCAACTCCAGAACTAACTAGGCAGACAGCAGCAGGGGGTGACCCCATTTAAACCTTTTAGAGTCTAGGGACTTGGGTTCTTCTTTATGAATATTTTCCCTGTGGGGACTGCTGAATATTAGCATAAAACTTATTCAATCTTCATGAAGCATTTCATTGGAAAAAATAGAAGTGTTTTTCTCTCTCTCTCTCTCACACACACACACACACACACACACACTTATTTAGTTACTTACTTTACTCTTTGTCTTTACAGACTTCAGCCCAATTTCAGTGCAACCTCGCAAGACCCATACACTAGTTGTGAGGCAAAATACCTGATGGTATTTGATTCCGCCAAGGAAGGGACTCTGCTTCTTCACTGCAAGGCAGAAAGGGAAACTTGCATTACTCATATAGCCACTTTCACTGCTGCTGTCCCTAGGAATCACCTAAAATTGGTCTTTGAGTATAATAATAATAAGGCAATGCATGTTTATCCTTCTCCTGGAGGCAGCACAGTGTTAGATGAAGCTGAAATGTCTTCTCTGATACCAACTCCCCCAGTCTTTCATGAATAACAGGACTGGTGCTGCGTATTGGAGAAACAGGTTCAATTCTGCCTTGACACAGAAGCTAAGAACAGTCATAGTGAAGACCTCCCTTAACACCCAATCCCACCATTTCTGGCCTATGCATCTTTCAGTATTTGACTTTGTCTCCAAACTTAGCCTCCTTAGTCAAACGTCAAGTGTACCATAAAATATAGGACTAAAAACACCGTTAGAGAAGCAACTGAGAATCCTTCTCTTGTTCCCTTCTAGCTTTTAAGAAGGCTGCAATTTGTGTGATGCCCCTGCCTGGTCAGAGCCTCAGCAATGCTCAATAGGTGAGATAGTCTCGAGGCAGTCCTGAGGGCAGGCTTCACCTCTCCCAGGACAGGCCCGGAGACCCCCTCCTCCATCCCCACCCCCTCCCTTGGTCTGCCCCACTGGCTCCAAATTCAGGTGTTATTTTAAGCAAAGTTGGTAGGCAGCTTAGCTTTCTAATTGAAAGTAATTCTGATTTCTGCACTGTGATATAATTGCCTCAAAAAATGTTATTTGATGATTAAGATTCTGGACTGAATTGTGTTCCGTGGGTTCCCGCACTGTTCTCCGTCAGGGACTTGGTTTCAGCGGCGTGCAGCTGCTGGAGTTGATTTACAGGGCTGCGGCTGTGGCTAGTCATAAATAAATCCTCTTATATAGTTGTTATGAACACCTGTTAGATCATCTGTCAGCAAAGCGCTGTTCACATTTATCATGGTGCGGTAGTTATTTTACCTCAATCCATTTCCAACTGACTCAGCCTCCATCGCTGGATTACTATTACCACACCATAATCGCTCGTTTCCACTCCATGTTACAACTTGCAGATAAAAGATTTCACTACTTGGCCAAATTTCATAAATAAAGGAGCAGTTCAGTGCAGTAAAAGTTTATTTTTGTCATCATTTGTCACCCCATTATTCTATAAATCAAATGGAATAGCACTATTGCCAGCTCAGGCGTTGCTGTCAGCCCGAGGCGTGGAAATGGTCCGTTTCTTCCTTTTAGATGAGATGACATGTCTTTCAGACTTAACTGGCTTATGGCTTTGTTTCACCCATTTTATTTTATTGCCCCTTCAGAAAAATCCTTGGGGAACAGAAAGACTAAAAGAGCAGAATGGAAACAGAAAACACAGCCTAGCCTGCTGCTTAGCAAGGTGATGAACATTTTCCTCTACCAGCATTCATTAGAAACTTGACCATCAAAAAAAAAAAGGTACCCAATGTCCATAAATCCTCTTCCAAGACTTTCAAAAGGTTTATAGTTTAGATCCAGGAGAGGTTGTTAAAACATACAGTTACCTGCTTCTGAACTTGACCTCATGGCAGAGGGATAAGCTGACTTGCAGGGTGGGCGTCTGCTGACAGGTTTCAACTGGATTCTGTTATCGCAAAGGCAGGTTGATGGGATGCCTCTCCCAGACCATTTCACCCGGTCCTGGGGGGGGGTCTTGCAAGGGGTTGATGGTCGCTCCTGCCCGAGACTTGGCCTCCTCAGCCAGGCTGGTGGCTGAGTTGAGATCGACTGATACATGGCGAACTCGGGCTCCGGGGGAAGGCTGTGGTTCAGAGAAAGAGAGGAGAAAGCTGTAGGAATGGGGTAGTAGAAAGGGGTTTATAGTTGATATTATATTTCCAAGTTAGTTCTAATTCAAGTTACATTCTTCAGAGTCATTATGTAGCTCATAAATTCAATAAAGTGTTTTACTGGCACAATAAAAATGACAGGAGGGGGGTTTTATACTGTAAGTTTCGTTACTTGCTCTTCCTGTTTTATGTTGAAGTTCTCTGACCGTTATGTCATTAAACTCCGTGGAGTCTGAAGGGCTTAGGCCCCTCCATTCCCACTTTACTTTGCCTAGAGTAGCCCCTTCAGGGCAACAGTTAGCCCAGGCTCCGGCCCCTCTGAGAAAATGGTTTGTTTTTCTTTGAGTTCCGTTTATGAAAGGATCCCTGAGAGAGACCCAGCTTTGGACTGTGGTGCTTAGGGTAGTGAAGCCTATTTGACTGGCATCTGTATCGATGCTTCCAGCTGAGCCCCTCCTGAATGCTTTTGGGGACATACAGTAAAGAAAGGGTTTGATCCCTGCCCTTAAGGAGCTTAGAGTCTAATGGGGGAAGACTGTGAACATAAATTGGCAAATATCTGAAAAGTGAGAGAGTAGACATAAGTAATCAACACAAGTGAGCAAAAAAAAACAATGATCAAGGAAGTCATTTTCTGAACCTCTCTTTAGTCCCAGTATGAATAACTGGCTTCCCACCGTGTTAAGGCCACTTTGGGAGATTTGCCACCAAGCTGGAGACCCTGGATGCCCGCTCTCCTTAAAGGGTAACAGGTGCCAGGGGAATGGTGGGTGGGAGCGGGGTCCCTATCCCAGCCCTAGAGTGGTGCTGGCGATGGACATTGAGGCCTTCAGAAAGATGACGTTTCATGCCCTGCCCAAGCACGCTTCCCATACTGCTTTGGCCAAGGGAGCCCTGGTGCAGCCCCTCCCATTTGGGGAGTTGGACTCAGAATAGTGGGACATCCTTGGTAGGAAGTGGGGCCCACATTTGTGTTCCGGGGAGGGGGGGGGGAGGAAAGCAAATGCTGAAGAGGCGAACCGGCCACCCCTGGAATCTTTGCTTCCTCCAGATGTTTGTTTTGAACAGAAATAATCCACATGGAAACAGCAACTACTAATTCTCTGGCCAGAGCACATCAGGGCCCTAATCTAAAACCTCCCATCCATCCAGCTGTCTGGCATTTGCTATTATAGGGCACCAACAGAGAAATGAGGCTGTGGCTTTATCACTGCACCCTGGGTGACAACTTGATTTTCTGCTTTCACCGCAGGCAGCAGCAGCCCAACATGATGGGGCTGTTAATTTGTGCATTTCATGGTGTCTGTCAGAGGGGCCAGGAGAGGAGGGTTTCAGGGAGAAGGGAATGGAGCATGTCCCAGCCTCGGAAGCACCTGTCTGCATTGACGGCACCGAGCACTTCTTATTAACGTGCGGGTCTCTAAATGCAGGCCGGGGATGACAGCCTGCATTCCCAGCACCCACACACTGTGACAGGCTCAGGCAGCCGGTCCCATTGTTTGCCCTTGATGAGCATGTCATTAATGGAAATGGAAGAAAGTGAGGGCCCACATCAGTATTCAAATAGCCTCCATTCTCTCTGCCATTCATCCGCCTGGCTCAGCCTGCTGCAGATTTCCTTCTGCAAGCTCCACTTGCCCGTTTTTAGATTCATTCCCAAGGCATACAAATGCTTTTCATGCAGCTCCTGGCCCTTCCAACTCCAAGACTGCTTCCCCCATCGCCCTTTCCCCTCCCACCTCTTGGTCACATCAGCAAAAGTTAGGGGGATTGAACTTGGGTGAATCCAAAAAGTCCAATTAGCACGTACCTGCTGTCTGATGCCCCGGAAATGGAAGGTGCCAGAATTTGAACTCATCAAATCTTCCTAAACCAGGGGTCTCAGTGTTCCTGGGAGGGCAAGCAGATTCCTCTCTCTCAGCTTCAGGAAAGGCAGATGAGTCTAGGGATGAGCTCAGAGGATCAGATTTTCTCTCTAAAGGGGAAAAAACCAAGCAATCAGGCCCTTTTGGGAGATTTTTTTTAAGGTAGGAAGGAAATACGAAAACCTCCTGGAAGCCTCTGTAGTTGGGATTAATTGTGTGTCTCCCAACATTATTTACAGCCAAGTGGTAAGTGACTAGATCCTAAATACATGTTTCTGTGCCTTAGATCTTGTGTTGGTCTGTTTGCTTAATAATGTAATTAGTGCACAGAGGGAGGATATTGATGCTGCTGCCAGCATTCGTTTACTCTTCAAAGCGTTTCCAAGCCGATGGTACTGGAGACTGGGCCTTCAAATCATCCAACCCTCTTCCTGCAGCTCCCAGCCCCTGCTCACCCCACCGTCTCCCCGCAGCACCCAGCCGCCCACAGTGCCCCATCAGTGTTATTCACTGAGCACTTAGTAGGTTCAGAGCCCTGAGCACCCAAGCCCCTGCTCACCCAGCAAATGCCCCAATTCCCACAGACCTCGGCCTATTTGGTCCAGAGGTACCGTGCAAGAATCACATCTTTTACATTCAGATATGCTGCTCTCCCAGTGAAGGTGGCAGTGAAAGACCACCTCTAATTTCTTTCTGACCTTTTCACGTGGAAAGGTCAGGAGAAACGCTTGCGATGCGTTTCGGCAGCAGTGTCCCTTATCTAGTATTAATCTGTCAGTGGCTTGGGCCCTAACTCCCTGAGACACACTCATCTCCCAGGGCATATCTTGCTGGAAGTTGAAACAGTGCAAATCCTGCTGGTGACAGGCCTGAAATTGAACTCTGGGCCACCACTCTTGCTCCTGCCTGGACTTCCCTCACTCTGACTGTTAGCGTGTGGGGAGAGGGGAGCCAGCAAGAGATGCTGAACAGAATTCAACCTGTGTAGCAGTGTACACTTTTGCTTTCAATCAGTGGTACTGGAGTGCTGACTACGCATCCACAAGCGTCCACAACCATACTAAACACTTGGGAGAGGACAATGCAACAGAATCGGTAGGCACATGCTCTGCCCTCAGTGAGCTTACCTTCAGGGCCAGGGAAATTGCTGTTTTTCCTTTTAAGACACAAAATTCCTCGGGGATGAACTCAGGGTCCTTGCACGCACACAGCAGGCCCTTCTAACACCCTTCATCATCCTGTGGGGGTGCTGGAAGCAGAAGGCAGGTTTTCCCAGGTGTTTGCCCTCTGGGGAAGCTTCTCTCCTTCCTCCATTAACACTGAAGGGGACGATTAAGGAGTGCAAAGCCAGGCAGTAAATCTGGGTTGTCTCTCTTCATCGCATCTCCAGGAGCCCACTGAGGATAATTTAAGAAAAAGAGAAGCTGGCTGAGAGAAAATCCCAGTGCTTTAGCCCAAGTGTCATCCTGATGGAAAATAATTTTCACATTTGATTAATAATTAAAAGATCTGTTTAATAAAATATGGAGGAAGCAGTTTGTCTCTCCACCACCAAAGGAAAGCAGAAGCCTGACCCAGGACCCCTGTTCCAGAGGGGACAAAAAGGCAATTGAGGTGAAACAATATCCATTGCTCCCTAGGGCCTCTCCAGAAGTGGCTGTGGGAGGGTTCGGTGGCAGATTTAAAGCAGAAATCCCACAGCTGATGCTGAATCGTGCCAAATCCAGTGGGGCTCTAGCTTGCAGGTGACAGCCACCCGTCTCACCAGAAGAGCCAAATCACTGACTTTTTTCAACAAAAAAATACACTTTGTTTTCTTTCTGAAAGAGCCATGAAAGAGGCAGATTCAAGAATATTCAAGAAGTTTCCTAGAGTCACAATTTCTCTACCCAAATATAAGTGACTTAACCAAATGCACCGTTTGATCAAACAGTTCCTCAAAGGAAAGTTTTCCATTTAGAATCATCAGTTTTCTTCCCTTTTTCTCCCCGAAGAAAAATTAATTTCACCAGTGAGATTAGTATGTCGAGTCAATTTTATTCACCCTGTGAATTCTAAATCATTTAAAGGCAGCTTCTGCAATAATTAGTATATGAATATGCATATCAATTAAAAGCACTTTAAATTAATCATTTCAAAGTTGAGGACGATGTATGCACTTCCCTTATATCTCCGGCAGTTATTTCCAGACACTGTGTCAAACAGAGATGAGGAGAAAAATAGACTGATGCAGACCTGGAAATGAGATCGGCATTCGCCCTCCGGGGAGAGGGGTGGACAGAGAGGGCACCATCTCTGCCCTTGGGGTGGGCCCCACTGACAGCTGGCTCAAGGCCAATTCCTACTTTGCATTAAATGGGATGCCAAACAGCTGCCCTCATTTTCAACTCCACAGGGCAGCCTAAAGCACTACATGTTCAGATTCCCCGTCCTCTTCCCCCATAGCCATCCCTCCCCAGCCTGTGTGGTCCCAGAAACCAAGCAAAGGCTTGTCGGGGCCTGGAATTTCCCTACCAGAGACAGGACTCACATCAATTCCAACGAATTGTACATTCCAAGCACTTAGTACAGTGCTCTGCACATAGTAAGCGCTCACTGAATGAATGAATGACAGTTGGGTCACTGTGGGCAAGGAACATATCTGCCAACTCTGGTCGTTCATTCATTCCTTTAATCATATTTATTGAGTGCTTACTGTGTGCAGAACACTGTACTAAGTGCTTGGAAAGTACAATTCAGCAAGAAATAGAAATAATCCCTGCCCACAACGGGCGGTTGTACTGCACTCTCCCAAAGGCTTAGTACAATGTTCTGCACAGAGTGAGCATGATGATAAAAGTATGATTCCTTTTTGCTTGAATATGGTATGAATTGTATCTTGTCTGAGGTTTTACCCCTTTACTATCTAGGCAAAGTAACAAAGACGAAAAGACCTAGGACTTAAAAGACATTAGACCAGACCTAATAAATGTTGAAGCTCAAACCCTGGTCATCTTAAATGAGTTTATAGGGCAAGGATTTTTATAAAGAAATTGCCTTCACAAAAGGCTTTAGAAACATTGGCAGTCAGCACTCAGCTCTACCTTAGATAAACCATCCATTGGGAAAACTAAAGATGAGGAGAAAGAATCAGTTATTATCAATCATAATATTGATTACATATTTACAATGTGCAAATCACTGCATTAAGCACTGAGAAGAATTTGTGGGTACTGATTCGGGCTCAGTCCCTCATCTGCAAGGGGCACACAGTCTATAAGGGAAGGCAGAGACACATACAGGAAAAAGACTGTCGAGCTAAATTCAACAACTGAGAAGCAAGAACGTTAAAATAATATCATCTCCCCGGGCTTGTCAATGCTCCAGTCCAGGCCGTTCTGTCCAAAATGCCCTGTCCTGTCCACCTTCCTAAAACCCTAATCCTGACAATACTCCTCTCCTACCATGCAAGGCAGGGGATGAGGCCAACTCTGACCCTCAGGCCCCCTGCCCACCCTGGACCCTGGAGTTCCAGGCTGAGGAAACGGTGGGAGGGGAGGCCTAGGTGGGATGGAACCACATCTGGATTCATCTCTAGGAGCGAGGAATGACTCATGTTTCACAAAAGGTCACTGGCTGCTGAGATAGATAAATTACAAATAGAATCCAGCGAGGTTGGAGTTCCAATTCTGTAAGGAAGTTGTCATTAAATCAAAGACTTTATGGCTTCTATTTTGTTGCATAGAAAAAGGGAAATAATTAGAAATCAAAGAAGTACAAAGAAATCAAAAGGTATAATGCTATTCTAATAGGTCCTGTCTTGGTCTTTAACTTTCCATTGCAAGCAGCATTATTTTTAACTCAGAGGTATAAAAATCATCCATAATAAGGAAGTTGAAACATTTACAGTTAGATGTGAAAAAATCAGTCTGCTCCATGATATAAATGCTAAAAATAATGTCTTGACTTGTGAAGATTCTCCCAGGCCATCCAGGAGAATTAAATGTTGGTCTCACTCAATGAGGACACGCTAGGTCAGGGATCTTTTTCCAGAACCTCATCCATCAAGGTTGGTAGGGTTTCAGTCCCCTTTGATTTTACGGGGCCACAGTGGTATGCAAACTTTACCAGTGAAAGCTTCAGGGGCCTTATTTAATAGAGCAAGCCGCCTCCTCACCAAACCCTAAACAATTCATTTCATGCTTCTGGGCCCTCTGCCTCTACAATTAAATACTGACTAACAGAATTGGGTAAGTGTTTTTTAAGAAATGGGTAAATTGATTGGCTAGGAAACAGATTTATTCATTCAATCGCATTAACTGAGCGCTTACTGTGTGCAGAGCACTGTATTAAGGACTTGGGAAAGTACAACACAACAAAAGACTGTAAACTCTTTGGTGGGATGGTTGGATCCTAAACTTCCATGGTGGGTTTCCAATCAATAATATTTAGACTGTGAGCCCGTTGTTGGGCTGGGATTGTCTCTGTTGCCGAATTGTACCTTCCAAGTGCTTAGTACAGGGCTCTGCACACAGTAAGCACTCAGTAAATACGCTTGAATGAATGAATGGAGTGTTTACTGACCGCAGAGTGCTGTATGAAGTGCTTGGGAGAGTATAACACAACCGATTGTAGACATGTTGCGTGTCCAGCTGTGCACAAGAAAGGGTCACTTACGTACATATCTGTAATTTTATTTATATTGGTCTCCCCCTCTAGACTTTAAGCTCGCTTAGGGCAGGGAATCTGTTTATTGTTGTATTATACTTTCCCAAGCACTTAGTACAGTGCTCTGCACACAGTAAGCACTCAATAAATACGACTGACTCAATGAATTTTATATCTTCCTGTCGATCAGGATGAAGAATATATTTGTATAAATTCAGTCTGCCTTACAAGAATTTATTCTGCTTACATCCTTTATTCCAAAAGTTTCCTCCTATAGAATTAAAATGTACTAAGAAAACTGTTATTTAGCTTATTAAACTCCAGCTGTGTCTTTGGTGCACCCCAATTACTATAATTTGGGCCCTTTTGAAGTTTGTAAACCAAATGGATTGGGCATGAATAATATATTTAGCACTTGATGTGCCAAAGTGCTGTGCTAAGTGCTGAGGAACATACAAGATAATCAATATACTGTATTTCCAGGGTATAAACACCAAACCATTCCCAGGAAGTTGAATGCTGACTGATTTATACAATAATGCCATTTCTTTTGGTTTATCTGCGCAGTGTTTCTGTTACCAGTAATTACTTTTGTCTTTCAAAAAGGATTTGGCTTCAGTTCACAGATGGGCTACTGCAGAACTGTGAGTACCCTTCACAGGCTTTTCATCTAGACTAATTTTGACATGGTGAGATCATGACTTTCTTTCATTTTCCCCTGAGAGATTATGCCACTCGTTGAGAAATCTCCCTGGTTTGAGAAATTTTTCCAGGAAATTATTTATCTTGGATCATCTTTTCACAATTTCTCTGTTTTAGCTCCACATCCAACAGAAACTCCTTACCACTGGCTTCAAGTCACTCAAGTTCTCCCCCTCCTACCTTAATCACTTATCTCCTACTACAATCCAACCCACGCTCTAATACCAATCTACTCCCTGTACCTCAGTCTTGTCTATTTTGCCACTATCCCTTGTCCACCTCCTCCCTCTGGCCTGTAACTCCTTCCCCCTTTCATCATTATCAGTGGTATTTATCAGCGCTCAGAACAGTGCTTGGCAAATAGTAAGTGCTTAACAAATACCATCATTATTATTATGGAGCACTGTGGGCAGAGCACTGTACTAAATGCTTGGGAGAGTATAATACAACATAGTTGGCAGTACACTCCCTTCCCATAATCTTACAATCTAGAGGACTTCCTATCTGACAGGCCACCACTCTCCCCATCTTCAAAGCGCTACTCAAATCATATCTTCTACAATAGGCCTTCCCTAACTCATTTCCCCTCTCCATTTACCCTCCCCTCTGTATCATCTATGCACCAAGTCCTGTATCCCTTCAGCATTTTGACACTCACCCCATCCCCAGGCTTAACTGCATTTATGTACATATTCTCATTTTTTGCCATTTTCCCTGTCTGTAATTTATCTTATTGTCTGTCTCTCCTTCTAGACTGTAAGTTCCTTGAAGATAGGATCATGTCTACCAACACTACTGTGCTGTACTCTCCCAAGAGTATGCAGTAAATACAATTGATTGTTCCTATGATCCCTGCATCAAGGTGATGATTCTCCCCTGGAACCCTGAGATGACCCCAATAATGCCAGGAGATTTAGAGAAAAGAGCAGGAGATCCGGTCTCAGGCTCCCCTGGCAACATTGACTCATTCAGTGGTATTTATCGAGCACTTACTGTGTGCAGAGCACTGAACTAAGCACTTGGGAGAATACAACAACAAAGACACATCATCATTCATCACCAATCACCATCCATCATTCCCTGCCCATAACAAGCAACACTGACTTAGCCGGGTGATCTTAGAAAGATGTTTTAGCCAAACCACAGCCCTCTCCCTGAAAGGCCTCTCCTCTCCCAAACATTCCCACCACCTGCCTGTGTTAAAAAGGATCTGGGCTTGCAGACTGCAAAACATTGAGCAGCATAGCCCTAAAGATGATTGGGATTGCTTGTGGGATATTTGTCCAGTTTTCTCTGGCTGAAAGTTTGAATGTTTTTTTCTGAGGGTTTGCAGTGTAGGTTGGCCCCGCTACTGTGCTTCTCCTTTGCAGCCTGAAGCTCCGCCCTCTATATTTTAAACACTGCAGAGGAGCAGAGTTTCTTGAGGCCCCCGGAGGACAAGTGGAATAAGGTTCCTGACAATCTAGTGAACTCTGACAAATTAATGTTGCTGGCAAATCTATGAATTTAACTCTTTTCTCCCAAATGAACTCTTGTTATTAACACCAGCTTTTCCTCAAGCGTCGAATACACCTGTCATCCTTAGGAGATAGAACATCTCCTGCTTGGATTTGTTTTTCATACATCCAACAGTGCACTTTTTGTTTAACAGGATTTCAAGAGAAAATACCGTGAACAAATAGCCCCACAGATGCTAATCTGATCGATCCAGAGTGATAGGCCACTTAATCTGATCGTCCAAGACCCTAACAGTTTAGACCTTCTGGCATAGTGAGCAATGCATTGATTGGGCTGTACGCATTTGTATTCAGTTAACGACTCAGCAGTTGCTGGAACCCTCTGATTTTAACAGATGTGGGATAGAATGAGTTGAGGGTGTAGGGGGAGGTGCAAATGGGGGAGTATGGAATATGGGTACATTTTATTGTGGAAAAATAATCCATCAGGACGCAAAGCTATACTTTATGCTCCCATCCACCCCCTTCGCCTCCAAAACAACCCGGTTAGCTCACTGGGGGCATGTGGTTTCCAGTTTTCCTCACTCTGCCAGGACTAGCCCTCATTTGGAGATAAAATAAAAAGGAAAGAAAACCTTGACAAGACCCCGCTCTTCAATCTGGAAAGTGCAGTCTGTAGCCAGAGTAAAATGGGGCATCGGGTGAGCTGATGCCCTTTCTGGGTGGTGTTCTGTGCCAGACAGAGCCCAGACAGCTCCAGACCCTTTAGACAGAAGTATAAGGGCTACCGCTCTTCAAGCCACCAGCACGTTCCTGCCCTGTTCTTCACTAATAATAATGGTATTTGTTAAGTGTTTCACTTGTGCCAAGCACTAGTCTAACCACTGAGGTACACATGAGAAAATCACATTGGAGGAGTCAGTCCCCATCCCTCTTGGTGTTCAAAGGGGAGGGAAAACAGGTGTTTCTTGATTATAATAAAAATAATTGTGGTTTTTGCCAAAACTGTGGTTTTGTTTGGGCCAGGCACTGAACTAAGGGCTAGGGTGGGTACAAGCAAATTGGGTTGGACACAGTCCCTGTCCCACATGGGGCTCACTGTCTTAATCCCTGTTTTGCAGAGGAGGTAACTGAGTCCCAGGGAAGTGAAGTGACTTGCCCAAGGTCATGCAGCAGACAAGTAGCAGAGCCAGGATTAGAACCCAGGTACTTCTGACTCCCAGACCTGGGCTCTAAATCCTGGTCATTTTGAGAGCCAAGTGGGCCTAGTCTGTGGAGGTGTTTGGAAAGAGAACCGGGGCTTTCCCAAGGAATAACTGCAGGGTCCTTGCAAATCCTCTTTTCCTATTTCTTCCTATCTGTAGATTACTTTAGTGCCTGTCTCCCGACTAAAATCCCTGAGGGCAGGGATCAGGTCAACTAGCTCTATTACACTTTTCTAAAAGTTTAGTAGGAAGTCACCAATGACCTCCCTCTTGCCAAATCTAATGACTCTATTACGTCCTAATCTCCCTTGACCTCTCAGTAGCTTCTGACACTCTGAACCACCTCCTCCTAGAAATACTTCTCAAACCTTGTTTTCTCTGAAATTGTCCTCTTCTGCTTCTCCTCCACTCTGGCCTCTCCTTCTCAGTCTCCTTCCCTGAGGGCTCCTCCACTGCCATCAAGACTTGGGATCCATCAAGACAGTTCTGGGTGCCCTTCTCTAGTTAATTTACACCCACTCCCTTAGGGAGCTTATCTGCTCCCCCAACTTAAATCACCATTGCAACACGAGTAACTCCCAAATCTACATCACTAACCTGGTCCCCACTCCTTCTGTGCAATCTCTCTTTCTGGATGCTCCACAATCATCTCAAACTCAACAGGTCCAAAACTGAACCCCTCATTTTCCCTTCCAAACCCTCTCCTCCCCATCACTGTTGACAGTATCACCATCCTCCTGCAACCTTGGCATTATCCTTGACATCTCTCTCCTTCAACCCAGACACTGTCACCAAATCCTGCCAGTTCTTTCTTCTCAAAACCTCCAGAAACCATCCCTTCTTCTCTGTCAAAACTACTACCATGCTGGTCCCAACTCAATTATTACATCAGGTTCCTAGCTTACCTCTTGGCTTTCCTCAAGTATATATCCTGAAAATACAGAGTTTATTTTCTCTTGACACACAGATCAACTCCCTCAACACCACTCTCTTCACTGAACTCAACTCCCTTGCTCCTCTGTCCCTGTGCAAACCTGGATCACCTCTACAGTACGCTTCCTTTGTTCCTGTGCTCAATCTGTGGAGTGCTGTTGGCAGAAATCCAGACATCTCTCTGACCTCATCCACCTTAAACTGATTCTTATCTGCTTCAATTCGGCCCTCTCCTCTGCCCAACAACAATACTTCTCTTTCCTAATTCACCCACACACCCACTGCCCCTGCCAGCTGTTCCAGACATTTAACTCCTTCATCAAACCTCCTGTCCCCCTGCCCCTACCACCTCTTTCCTCTAATGACTTGGCCATATACTTCATCAACAAAATTGAAACCATCAAGCAAAATCTCCCTATAATCTCTCCTGCTCTTCTCCAATCCCCTCTTCAACTCTTCCTAGATTCCCTGCAGTTATTCAAGAAGAGATGTCTCGCCTCCACTCTAAATCTACTCCCTCCACCTGGGCTTCTGACCCCATCCCTTCATACCTTTTTAAAACACTTGCCCCTTCCCTTCTTCCCTCCATGACCATCTTCAACTGTTGACTTTCCAAAGGCTTCTTTCTCACTGCTTTCAAACATGCTTACCTGTTCCCTTTCCTAAAAAAAAAACTTTCCTTTGACCCCATGGTACCGTTCAGTTACAGCCCCATCTCCCCTCTACCATTCTTCTCCAAACTTCTTGAGAGAGTTGTTTACGCCTGATGCCGCCACTTTCTTTCCTCCAACTCTCTCCTTGACTTCCTCCAATCTGGCTTCCATCCCCTTCACTCCATGGAAACAGCTCTAAGGTAACCAATGACCTTCTTTTGACCAAATCTGATGGCCTCTATCCTAAATCTCCTAGAACTTTCAGCTGGCTTCAACATTGTAGACCACCCTCATTTTTTATGGTGTTGTTAAGCACTTACTATATGCTTGGCACTGTACTAGGAATTGAGGCAGGTAGAAGGTAATTGGGTTGACGACAGTCCCTGTCCCACGTGGGGCTCCCAGTCTAATCCCCATTTTAAAAGATAAGGTAACTGAGGCACAGAGAAGTTAAGTGACTTGCCCAAGGTCATACAGCACAGTAATGGCAGAGCTGGGATTAGAATCCAAGTCCTTCTGACTCCCAGGCCCAGGCTCTCTCCACTAGGCCATGCTACTTCTTCTCTCCTTGAAACTTTATCCAATCTTGGCTCCATTAAACTATCCTCTCTTGCTTCTCTGCCTATCTCTCTAACCCCTCCCTCTCGGTTTCTTTTGATGGCTCCTCTTCTGCCTCCCACCCTCTGGCAGTGGGGCGATCCCTTCAAGACTCAGTTCTTGGTTCCCTTCTATTCTCCATCTACACCCACTCCTTTGAGAACTCATTCACACCCAAGGCTTCAACTACCATCTCTATGCAGATGATTCCCAAATTTACATCTCCAGCCCTTCCCTGCAATCTTGCATTTCCTCCTGCCTTCAGGACATCTCTACCTGAATGTCCACAAACCCTTCAGAGTAAATATGTCCAACACTGAACTCCTTATTTTCCCACCCAAACCCTGTCCTGCCCCATCTTTCCCATCACTGTAGACAATACCACTATTCTCCTTATCTCACAGGCCCATAACCTTGGCATTGTCCTCAACTTATCTCTCTCATTCTACCCACATATTCGATGTCACCATATTCTGTTAGCTCTACCTTCACAACATTGCTAAAAACTGCTCTATCCAAACTGCTACTATGCTGATGCAAGAACTTATTTCCTGCCTTACTACATCAGCCTCCTAGTTGACCTCCCCGACTCCTGTCTGTCCCCACTCCAGTCCTTACTTCACTCTGCTGCCCAGATCATTTTTCTAATAAAGCTCTGCAGTCCACATCTCACCACTCCTTAAGAACCCCCACTTCTGTATGAATCAGAAACTCCTTAACATCAGCTTTAAAGCAATCAGCTCGGCCCCCTCCTACCTTACCTCGCTGATGTCCAACAACTGAGTCCCCCAACTTCACTTCCCTAACGCCAACCTACTCAATGTACCTCAGTCTTGCCTGTCTTGCCAGCCCTTGCCCACCTCCTTCCACTGGCCTGGAACTCCCTCCCCCTTCATTTCTGGCAGACTTTCCCAATCTTCAAAACCATATTAAAATCACATCTCCAAAAGGCCTTCCCCAACTAAGCCCTCATTTTCCCTACTCTTTCTCCCTTCTGTGTCACCTATGCATCTGGATCTCCACCCCTTAAGCACTGGATACTCATCCCACTCACTGCCCCACAGAATGTATCTACACAGCCATAATTTAATGATTGTCACCCCCTCTAGACTGTAAGCTCCTTATGGGCAGGGAATGTGGCCACCAACACCATTGTATTTTATTCTTCCATGCACCTAGTACAGTCTGTACACAGTAAGCGCTCAATAAATACCAATGATGGACTGATGGACTTAGAACACCATTAGATACTCTATAAACACCTGTGGTTGATTGCCTGCAAAATATTCCTTCCTTCCTTCTCTCTCTTTGGGAAGTTCCCCCAAGAAACTTTCCAACTGAGAAGGCATGGAGGAAGCTGAGGTGATCGCTGACAGACTCCTGCCACAAAACACCTGGAGGCCTACTACATGCCACTTCTGAACCAGTGGGGTTTTCTAGGACATTTACGTATTCCTCCCAGCTCTTTAGTTCATTTATTTTTTGCTTTCAGCCTGACCTAGAAAATAGTTCTTATTTTAGTGATTACCAATTCACCAGATTCCTGACTGACTTCTTGGAGATTTGAGCACTCTGCAATGGAAAGCAAGGCCTGGGGAATGATGGGAAATTCTTTTCAACAAAGTATTTCCAATATTTTAAGCATCAAAACTTCAAGAAGGGCTGCCTTGTTAAAGTTTTCCCTTAAAATAAATCCAGACTTGCAAACCCATATGTTGGATTAATAATCTCTCTTTTCCCTCTTAAGAACTAGGCCAGACCAGTCCAGTGGATATTGGAAAAGAGAGAGGCAGTGAGCTTTCCTGGATCTGCCTTCTGTTCAACCATCTGCCACTACTCTCAGCTCAAGGCAAAGGCAGGAATTTTTTGGGAGTCAGTGTAATTATTTAAACCCAGCCCCTTAGTACGATGGCTCTGGTCTCCCGCCCCAGCATTGATAGTCCCTATATCCCCACATCTAGCAGCCCCGGGGTTCGAAGGACCCTGGCAATGGATCCTCTTGTCATTTTCCCCACTCCTCTAGGACCGCCATTCTGGAGTCTACCGCTGCTAGATGTAGTTCCCCAGGGAAGTTCCTAGTGAGACCAACCCAAAACCCATGGGGGTTTTCTCATCCTCTGTGTTTTCTCTGAGAATTTAAGTCCCATCCTGGCTCGGCTGACTGATTTGGAGGGTGACCTTGTTCAGGTCTCTGGCCTGGTTTCTTCTCATGAGAAATTAGGGCTAGTAGTGAGTCCCCTGAAGAAAAAAGGTACCCCCCATAAAGGGCCCAGCCTCCCCCAGATGCATAGGCCCAATTATTTGAAAATAATAATTAAATACTACTAACTAGACAAAGACACTTGCAGTTGTAAAACTGAAAAGAAAGGGCTTCCAAAATTTGGAAGAACATTTCTATAAGTGAAGAAATAGGGAGCTCATACAAGTGAGAAACAAATTTGTGAGGATTTTGGGTGGATTCCAGGAGGGGGAATATTTAGGCCAGAAAAACAGGGCAGACTGGACACTTGAAAAATGTTTGAACCACAAAGCTGAGGAAAGAAATCCTCAGAAAAAACACTTTGAAAGGAAAACTATACCTATTAGTTCTTCTGGATAGTTTTCAAAAGAACTAAATGGATTTTAGCCAAACAAATACTCCACCATAAAATCCCTGCCAGTGAAACAGGCATAGGAAACAACAAAACAGGCAAACAACTGTGAGCAGCCCCAGCATTCTAAAACCCTTCTGCTTGTGCTCTATGGAACTAGCAGGTCACTTTGAAATCATTTCAGATAGGCTAAGCAGGAGTAATTTCAGTTCACAGGGCAAGCTTTGAAAGGGAGAATAAAATCCTTTACACACCAGGTAGCATTTTCCTAGTCAAAATGGATTTGCATGGTCAATTCCTGATTGTTCAGGGCTGCTTATCCAGTTAGTGGATTATCTAGGTCCTGGGCCTCCCTCTTCCCTTTCTGCCTGTTCTCTTTGGGCCCTGTCTCTTCCCATTGGCACCCATCAGGAATTAAACTTTATTCAGGCAGTAATTCTATTTTTCCAGTTCAAAGCTCAGCAGGGGAGAGGTTTAAAAGGATTTGTTAAAAGGAGGACTGTGAAGAATCTGTGGACTTCATTTAACTGTGCCCCTTCTTCATCCTGGGCTAGTAATAGCTGGCCAAAATTAACCGTTCCCTCTTACCCTTATTTACACAAGCCTGCCAACTTTGTCCCTGCCACTGATTTTTGCTGGGACTGGCAGCCCCAGTGAAGAGAGCACGAAGGAAAGAAGGTGCCCATCACTGGGCTATGGTGGGTTCCCCCGACTGCCTTGTGAGGTTGCCAGCAGTCCTGTTGGTATCAACGGCATTTATTGAGCACCTAACTGTGGGCAAAACTCTGTTGGTGGTCCAGTGGAAAAAGCATGGCTCTAGGACATATTGAGGCCTGAGTTCTAGGTCTGGATCTCCAAGCAGTGGATGTCCTGTAGTTCTATGCCAGCAATCAATCAATCAAGGATAGCTTAGGAAAGTATATTACAATAGAGTTGGTAGACACAAGGAACTTAAAGGGTGATGATTTCTGACTGAGAAACAATTTAGGGCACTCCGCAAGGAGGCTAAGAGAACTGGCTAACGTTGGCGACGAAGATTTTAACAGCTACCAAAGCAACTCCCTACTGGGTTATAAGTCCTCAGCACAGAAATGGCACTAGAGATTTCATCATTATCATCACCACTATGGGCAGAGCTCTATACTAGGCATTTGGGGAGCATCCTAAAGTACAAGATACACAGCCCCATACCCTCAAGGGGCTTTTGATCCAATAAGAAAGCCAGGAGCAATTATCTGGTTTCCCAAGAAGTTCAAACAGCCTTACTACCCACTGACACTACCCACTGATCATGGATAACGGAATCAGATGTATACTGCACAAATCACCGAAGAATGGGTTTTAGAATAATCACTGCACACTATGCCAAAGTCTCTCCCTGCTGTACCCCTTCAGTGGTGGTGGGAGGAGTAGGAGGAAGCTAAGGGGAGTGGCATCACCCCCACCTCCAATTCCCAACACAGGGCCTGGATTCAGAAAGCGGTAACAAACCAGACTAGAGAGGAAGAGCTGCCTTCCCTTGTCCTCCAAAACACAGCCAACAGAGAGAGAGCTATTCAATGAAGCCCGGGGTTGGCACTCAGGGGGGCTCCTTGTTCTTCCACCATCATTCCTCTCTTGGTTAATTAGCAGTGAAAATAGAAATCGCAAAATAAAAAAACAGCTTAGGCTCTGAGGTTTTTGTATTATTTTTTTAAGTAAATAGGGGAGGTTACAAGAGTGGGAAAAGCAGTTCAACATAAGGGGGTCTTTTCAGGTTCCTGCTTTTGTTCCCAAGTTTCCTGTTTGGTTGAACTCCTTCTCTCTCTATTTAAACCCCTATAATCAGGCAATATTGTGGTTGGAGAGAGTACTTTTAAAAGGCATTCAAGTTCATCAGCCAGAAATGAGGAGCAAAAATTGGGGCTGCGCCCACCTAATTGATTTTGTCATATTATAAATTTAAAGGAAGCAAAAGAGCGGTAAAAACACTCACTTTTATTGTATGCTTTGGGACTGGGCTAAATGGAAAGGAAATTTTAAGTGTTTGGTTCAGAATGAAATGGGGGCAGAGGAGATGGAGGGATAAGGAGGAAGAAGCATTAATGGGGAATAAAAACAAATCAAAACTGGAGTGAATTGGGCTGAGTGGGGTTTGCCCTGATTCAGGCTGCTCTAATGAGGCCCTGCATTTCATGCCTCCCTTCACAATTAAAGAAGAATACAGTTTTCCCTTCCACCAAATCTAAATATCAGAATCTTGGTTTCCCTTCTGTTCTCCTGCTTCAACAAGAAAGAACACAGGCTTGAGAGTCAGAAGACCTGGCTTTAATCCCAGCTCCACCACTTGCCCCGCTTTGTGGCCTTGAGCCACTTCCCTTGCCTCAGTTTCCTCATCTGTAAAATGGGGATTCATTACCTGTCCTTCCCCATACTTGGACAGTGAGCCTTATGTGGGGTTTGGACTGTGTCCGCCTTGATTTTCTTGTCCCTATCTCAATGTTTAATACAGTGCTTGGCTCATATGAAGCACTTAACAAAAACTATCATTATTATTAGTTATTATTACGAGCGCTGTGGGCCTGGGTTTTCTTTTTACTTTATCCTTGAAGAATTTAGAAAAGGGAATTGGCTTCTACAACGTGGTGCCCTCTGTTGCCCCCTCATCCTCAGTGTGAGAAACCCCTTGAGTCACCCCTCAGTCACCAGAAAATCCCAAGACCTCCCTGTGAAACCTTGTATTTTAAGAACACAGGGTTTCAAGAACTGTTATTGGCTTTTTAACCTGACCCAGCCACACCGAATGTAATCTCTTGAGGAAGATCTGAGCATCAGGCTGATGAAGCCAACAATCGGGTGGTTTTTCAGCATTCTACCAGCCCTACAGCATGGGTGAAAATTTCTACCGTCTCCCCAAAACACTCAAAAAAGAAACAGTGGGAATGAAGAAAAGAGAGGAACTAGGAAACATTTCTGCTTTAGCCCAAAGGTTACACTGAGTGGTGTAGTCAGTGGGTTCATCCCATTAGACTGAAATTCCTCATGAGTAGGGACTGTGTCTTTTTGCCTCTGTGATACTTTTTCAAGACTTTGGTTTAGTGCACCACACTCAGGTGCTCAGTAAATTACACAATCCCAATTTAATTGTATTAATCCTTCCCAACTGATTAAAAAACAAATCCCATTTGTAAATTTTCTTTCCCAATTCCTCTTCTGGTGTAACTAATAATAATAATAATGGTACTTGTTAAGTGCTTACTATGTGCCAGGCACTGTACTAAGCACTGGGACAGATACAAGCAAATTGGGTTGGACATAGTCCCTGTCCCACGTGGGGCTCACAGTCTAAATCCTCATTTTACAGATGAGGTAACCGAGGCCCAGACAAGTGAAATGACTTGGCCAAGTTCACAGAGCAGACAAGTGGCGGATCCAGGATTAGAACCTGATTAGATTAGATTAGAACCTGAGTAGATTATAACTCCCAGGCCTGTGCTCTATCCACAAAGTCATGCTGCTTCTGAGAAGATTTCTGACCGCCCCATAAGTTCCATTTACCCTGTGGGCTCTCTCTGTCTTTGATCGTTGGATTCCATCCCTGGGGACTGTGCCTGGATCCACCAAAACAACAGGATGGGCCACATTTCCAGAGGCAATTTAGAAATGATGAAATTGTCCACTCTGGTTTATCTGGCCAACTTCCTGCCCTTGGCCCAGTTTTCAAAAGCAATGATGGGAATAGGGGGCAACCACTAACCACCAAGAGAGGAGTTCAGGCTGACCTTCTAACACAATGTGAAAAGTGGAATCTGAAAGTTGAACTTTTTAATAGACATGCATTTCCAAAACCTCTCCTGTTCTAGTGCTACACATTCACTTTAATGAATTTAATGCATTTGCCTCTGAGATTGGTATAAGCATTGGGTCAACGATTCTAACAACAAAACATTTTGGAAAACAGACTCTGTCATTGATTCACCTGAAAAAAAGAAAAGAAGCATAACATTAACCAGTACTAGGGGTTGACCCATTTAACTCGGTCAGCAAATCTGACGTGCCCATTCTGACCAGAGCTACTCAAAATTCAAGTCCCTAAAGAGAATAATTGTACAAAAAAAAAAGATCTGCTTTAGGGCCAGAATTGCTAAACTGTTCCATTTGGGCATTCTAATTTATGGTTCCACATCAAGCTATTCGGCTTCTGAAGCACAGTTTTAACAACACACTGGCACCCACTTCTTAATCAAATATTTAAACATGTACTTTTTATTATGCTGTAACAAAAGCTAAATATGCAAAGTCAAGAGAATAATTTTGTTGCCTCAAAATAAGGGCCTAATGACAAGTTTTTATATCAGGAGTTCCATTAGGAGAATAGAGCCACATCGGGATTCTCATCTTCACTAGAAAAAAAAGTCCTTCTGTGCCATATATAAACACCTATTGTCTAAATCCAGATCAATTGATTGATCCATCAAATCATTAACTGATCAACATAGCAGCTGTGGATCCATTTATTTTTCTAGACACACAAGCCAATGATGTAATTAATTCCAAAATGGAATAATACTTTTATTCCAATTACTGGGGCTGCGAGGGAAATATGAAGGTTCTATTTCTTGAGGCAACATAAATATTTATCAGTCCTCTGTGCTGCCTATAACAAATCAGGTTAAGAACGGAAAGTCTCTGTTTAAAATGTGTTCATTCTGAGAAACCTATTTTGAATATAAGTGCTTTTTAATGCCATTATACAGTTTATAAACTCCATCACAAATGACTGAGCTCCTAGATAAACCAAATGTCCAAACTACCTTCCCTATTACAACATTTGGGAACTTGATGTACTAATAAGGAGTTTTGGAACTAAAACCATATTTTACTCTCTCACCATAGCAATGGAAGATTAAATAAGCCCTAGATCTGTATATACATATTCATTCTCCCTCTCTTCAACACACCTAATCTCTCTCTGCCTATTGCGAGCCAACAAAGTATCTGACACAACTAAACATATTGGTAAACAGTTTGCAGAGAGAAGTCGGCTTTTGTCATTAGAAGCTTTCCTTTCACCTGAGAGAACACACCGACCCCTGGGCTGTTTTCTTTAGAAGGAGAGAAACGTAACTCCAAGTAGAAAGGTCAGGGATTTATTTCCAAAATGTCTGTAAAGCAGTTTAAAGGAGAGAAAAATCTTTGCTGACTACGTACACTATGTGTTACTGAATGCAGGTGATGGTGAGGTTTTATGGCTTAGAGATAGGGTCAAGATGAAAACTTTTTTAAGATTCACATTTTTCTCCTGCATTGACCTTTAGGCTTCATTCCTTAATTAAGCAAGGCATGGCAAAGGCAGGGAGTATTATAGGCAAGCTGCATCCCCAGGGTGTTATGAGGGACCAGCCACAGTTAAGCTATCTCAAGACAACCATGTTCTCTAGAGCTACTTTATTGCTATTATAAAAAATCTTTATTATGGAAAAAATATGTATTTTTATGCCAGAAGAAGATGAAGATGACAGTTTAGGCTGTTGAACGGTAGTTTCAGTTGAGCTTTGTGCCCACAGAGATTGTAAAACACCTAAGACTGGGGGAGGCCTCCTGATGGGCTTCTTAGGATTCTAACGGGGTAAATTAATCTTTGTGAAATTCAGAGTTGGAACATTCTGCCATTAACTGGCACTTTCCAGTGATCAAGATACTTTATGAAACTGAAAAGAAAAAAAATCCTATTACGGTTGCCCGAAAAGGCAACTTTAAGGACGTGGTCCTGGAAATCATCGCAACTCTGAAATAGTAATAACCCTTCATTGAACCTCAGACTTGCTAAAGCCTCAAGTCTACGACCTTCCCAGGATAATTCCTGCAAGGTGCTAATGTGCAGTACACAGGAATCAATCTATAGTATTTATTGAGCCTTTATTCTGTGCAGAGCACTGTTCGGGGCACTTGAGAGAGTGCAACAGTTAACCGACAGGATGCCTATCCTCAAAGCACTTACAAACTAGTGGGGGAGGCAGGCACTAAAACGAATTATAGATAAGAAGTAATAAAATATAAAGAGATGGACAGACATGCTATGGGAGGGTGAAAGTACCCAAATGCTAGTGGGGAGATATAAAGATGGGAGATTAAAATGAAACAGGGAAGGACTCCTGGATATGTGATTTAAGAAGAGCTTTGAAGATGGGGAGAGCATTGGTCTGCCAGATGTAAAAGGAGAAGAGTGGGAGGGGCTGGGTGTGGGAGGGGTTCCAGGCAGGAGGGTCTGTGCAAGAGGTTGGTGGTGGGAGAGATGAGTATGAGGTCCACAGTGAGTAGGTTAGATTGACAGAAATGACACATGTGGGAAAAGAGACTGGATAAGCAGTGGAAAGAGAGAGCCGACTGACTGCTGCAAGGCCAATGTCAGGAGTTTCTGCTTGATATGAAAGGGAATGGGCAACCACAGGAAATGGCAGTGGTATTTTTCAAGAATGGGGAAATGTGTGCAGAATTATGTTTTAGAAAAATGATTCAGACAGTATGGACTGGAGAGGGGAGAAATTGGAGGGAGGGAGGCCCGAGAGGCAGCTGATGCAGTAATCAAGCCAGGGTGATCAAGCCAGGATATTGACATGTGTCTGGATCACCCTTGTGGTCATTTGGATGGCAAGGAAAGGGTGGATTCTGGAAATTTTATGGAGGAAGAACCGGCAGGAATTAGTGACAGAGAGAGAGGGAGAAGTCAAGGATAATGTCAAATTTATGGGCTTGAGAGATGGAAAGAATGGAAGTGGTATCAACTGGGATGAGACAGGTGGGGGAGAAGATTGGGGAGGGAAGATGGAGTACAATTTTGGACACAGCAGATCATTTTAAAATATTAATAAAAATATTGTGGAGTTTAAGTGGCTATTATCTTCCCAGCACCATATTAAGCACTGGGGTAGATTCAATATAAGACTGGACATAGTCCATGTCCCACATGGGGTTTGCAGTCTAAAAAGGAGGGAGAATAGATTTCATGTCCCCATTTTACCGATGAGGAAACTGAGGTACAGAGAAGTTAAGTCACTTGCATAAGGTTTCACAGCAGGCAAGGTGCAGAGTCAGGATTAGAACCCAGGGCCCCTGACTCCCAGTCCTACAGTCTTTCCACGAGGCCACACTGATTCCTCGCTGCTTCGATATTTTCCTTTGTTTTTTCAAATGAAAAATCATTGTGTATTTTTCCATTAAAAACTGGCTAGTCTCATTAATAATTTAGTAAATTATGTTGAAAGAAAGTTTGTCAAATTTTAAAATCTAATTTTCAGTGCAAATGGCAAATGAGAGAGAAGGCTCTTTTATCCCTTAATCTTCCCGGGTTTTGTTTCCTGCTAGGAAACATGGATTTCTTCCGCCCCTGGACTGGTTTGGAATTCATTTCCTTGGGGTTACTATTAACTAAATTGGGCCATTTCTAGCCACGGAAGAATGGTAACTAACTGTCAGGTGAATCACCCCTTCTAACACAATGTGAAAAGTGAAATCTGAAAGTTGAACTTTTTAATCAATATGCATTTCCAAAACCTCTTCTTCTGTTCTAGTGCTATTACCCAGGAAATAGTTAATTTGAAGTTTTTCCTTCTCAAGGTCAGTAGTGTAATTCCTGTCATCAGGCATGGAAGGATATAACATCTGATGGTTATGAAGTGAGTTGTTGGCATCAATTTATTCCCTGGAGAGAGCCATGTCACCAAATACCTCCACTGTACCGAGGAGGTGAATTCAAGAGAGAAGCTAATCGGCAGGTGCATGTGATCCCCGTACTACTCTTTCCTCCCTGTGATAGATGGCTTCTTAGAAGCACCTGATTGGGACATTTTATAGATATTTTACCCTGTATTAGAAAGAGATTGATGTACAGTGGCAACCTGTCATGTAGAGATCGACTGATCTTATCCAAAGGGAGGTTTTTACCGACAAATCCTGAGACATTTCTTGATTCCTCACAGACCAAACTACTTCCTAGAAAAATCCCAGAATTGCCCCCAGTGTCAGACTTCCAAGGCCCCCAAGGCAGTTTGGGTATAAACCTGGAGGTTTGACAGGTATTCCTAAAATCCATAAGCCTTGCAAATTTTGACGGGTATTCTTAAAATCCATAAGCCTTGCAACAGCTGAACTGGCAAGTTCCCTGGCTTTAGAATTAGCCATTTGGATCCTTTTATGACAGAGTGGATCATTAAATTAGATCTGTGTCTCCCAGTGTACCAACATTAGTTACCTTTAGATTTTCTCGCTTTCGAAGCTGGTGGGTAGTTAGTGTACTAGCCCTTTGGCAGAGTCGTGGGGACGATGCGGGGGAGCTTCGAAGAGGCCTTACTTTAGGCAGTTGCTTTAGTGATAGCAACCCAGAGGAGCAGTCCTCACCTGCTGCACATAATCTGGCATCTTTATGAAAGTGTATTAATGGACAATGGGGCTGGAGAATCATTTCTCTATTGTCATAAGGGCGAGGACACCTAAGGTAAATACTGCAGGTTGTCCCAAGTCCTGCCCTACAGTCATTCATATAAAGAGCTCCTAAGCAAGGCATTAACCTATGGAGGGAATAGTATGGAATGAGATGCAAGAGAGGCACCTGTGCAGGAAGTTAAAAAGCAGACTTTATCTGCCCTGTTATTGCCCTGGTGCTAAAATTGTTGAAAATTTGTCATAGATCACACATCTAGTCATCAAATATAAAATAACTGCAAATTCAGATTGCACCCACCAAATCCTGAATGCTAAACCTAATCCTAAATTCTAATTCTAATCTCAGTTCTAGTCCCAAACCTAGTTATAGCCTTAATTAAAAGGAAGCTGGCCCCATTTTTCACCATCTTGGCAATGACAGGACTTAGGTTTTTGAAGGAGGTTTGTCGGTCTCTGATCATTCTTGCTTTCAACAATGAAATTCTTCAATTATTCTGTAAGTTTTCTAAATAGCTCCAATCCTTCCGAAAGAATAATTCGCTTGGTTATCGGTTTCTTAGTAAAGGGTTTGAATTCATTTGTATAATACTGGGGAATCATTTGCCTTTTTGAGTTTGCTTCCTGCACCATCATTTTATTTCCTTTTTTCACAATTCACTATCTGTGTTTCTTCTTCTCCTAAAAACACCCTCTAGTGTTGTCTGATCGTGAACACTAAATGCCAGCCAGGGAAAAAATTCTCCCATAATAAATCTTTGAGGGAAATGAACAAAATATGTGGAACAAACCTTAAAAAAAAAATCAATCAATAGCATTTACTGAGCCCTTACGGTGTGCAGAGCACTGTACTAAGCACTTGGGAGAGTGTAATGATTACTAGAAACAACCCAAACATCAGAGACATTAGAGTCTAGCCAGGGAGACAGACTGTAAATTAAAAGAAGGCAGAAGCAGCAGAGTTTAAAGATAAACACATAAGTGCTAGCAGGGGTTGAGTGGGCAAAGACTCAAAAGCTTAGGTAACTTGAACATGCTGAAATGGCAAATTCCAGTTTTCATGCTTTTAAGGGATTTTTATCAACCAGGTTTAAATGATGAAGAATGCATTTTAGTCCCTCTGCCAAGGCAGCTGCCAAGGGAGGCAATGTTAGGAAGGTTAAAAGTATTCTATAACACCAGGACTGCTCTGCTCTAATCAATTTACCTGGTCCCTATGGATGAAACAGACCACCGACACCCTATAAATGTGGATAGCCAAAATTCAATCATTCAATGGTATGAGCACCTACTATATGTACTAAGCACTTGGAAAAATACAACAGAATTAGCAGACACATTCCCTGCCCATGACGAGTCCACCTAGGAAAATGGGCATATTAAATATGAGAAAGTTGCAAAAACACAAAGAAACACGTGGTACTAGAGAAGCAGCACGGCTCAGCGAGAAGAGCCCGGGCTTGGGAGTCAGAGGTCATGGGTTCTAATCCCAGCTCAGCCGCTTGTCAGCTGTGTGACTTTGGGCAAGTCCCTTCACTTCTCTGGGCCTCAGTTACCTCATCTGTAAAATGGGGATTAAGACTGTGAGCCCCACGTGGGACAACCTGATCACTGTGTATACCTCCCAGCGCTTAGAACAGTGCTTTGCACATAGTAAGTGTTTAACAAATACCACCATTATTATTATTATGAGCCAGATATGGGCAAGTGTAGAATTTTCACACCTTAACCCACGCCACCATTTCACGCCCACTGAATCTACCCGAGCCAAATTCTGGGTTGTGTCACACCACAACAGATTTATGTCATGGGAGGAACGTGTCCTAATAATTCCACTGTGCTTTATCCAAATCGTATAATGAAAACACACCCTATTATTGTCTGTGTTCCACTCCAGAGTGTTTACAATTCACAGATGGTGAGGTCGTTTAAAGACCCAAATTCTACACTCTTCATGCTAAAAACTCAAATTCTTTTAGAATCCTTCTGGAGGAAAGGTTTAACACACATAGTATGTTTTTGACTTCTAGATATTTTGTCCAATATTACACCTTTTTTCCCTCTCTCTACTCAGCTCCCATCACTCTTCTTCCAGCAATAAAACTACATAGGAGTTGAGGAATGAAATCCTTTAGCCGATACTGCTACAAACTAAAGGCACAGAACAATGTTCTATTTGATTGAATGAATGAATAATAATGATGATGATGGTATTTGTTAAGCGCTTACTATGTGCCAAGCCCTGTTCTAAGCGCTGGATGAATGAATTCAGAAGAATGGGGGCCAGCGGGGCAAAAGATTAGGTTCTCATCATCTAATTAAAAATTAGTGGTCAGTGTATAAAAGGATTAGCATCCCAGATTCATTCATTCAACTCAGTATTTACTGAGCGCTTATTGCATGCAGGGCACTGTACTAAGTGCTTGGAAAGTAATAATAATAATAAAAATGACGGTATATGTTAAGCACTTACTATTATGAGAAGCAGCGTGGCTCAGTGGAAAGAGCCCGGGCTTGGGAGTCAGAGGTCATGGGTTCGAATCCGTTTTCCACGACATGTCAGCTGGGTGACTGTGGGCGAGTCACTTCACTTCTCTGGGCCTCAGTTCCCTCATCTGTCAAATGGGGATGAAGACTGTGAGCCTCACGTGGGACAACCTGATGACCCTGTATCTCCTCCAGCGCTTAGAACAGTGCTCTGCACATAGTAAGCGCTTAACAAATACCAACGTTATTATTAATAAAATGGGGATGAAGACTGTGAGTCTCACGTGGGACAACCTGATGACCCTGTATCTCCCCTAGCGCTTAAAACAGTGCTCTGCACAGAGTAAGCGCTTAACAAATACCAACACTATTATTATTATTAATAAAATGGGGATGAAGACTGTGAGCCTCACGTGGGACCACCTGATGACCCTGTATCTCCCCCAGCGCTTAGAACAGTGCTCTGCACATAGTAAGCGCTTAACAAATACCGACATTACTATAATTAGAAGCAGCGTGGCTCAGTGGAAAGAGCCCGGGCTGGGGAGTCAGAGGTCATGGGTTCGAATCCCGCCTCTGCCACTTGTCAGCTGGGTGACTGTGGGCAAGTCACTTCTCTGGGCCTCAGTGGCCTCATCTGTCAAATGGGGATGAAGACTGGGGGCCCCATGGAGGACCACCTGATGACCCTGTATCTCCCCCAGCGCTTAGAACAGTGCTCTGCACAGAGTAAGCGCTTCACAAACACCAACCGTATTATTATTATTATTTCAGTCAGGAGCCAAGATGGCCGCCGCCCTCAACGGCTTCGACGGGAGCTGTGGGGAAGAGGCCCGTCCTTGTCGCCCTTTATTTTCCCGCGCTCCACGCGCACGGGGGGGGGGGGGGGGAGGGAGGGGGAGCGCGCGCGCACGGCGGGCGGGGCCTCGCGCGCACGGCGGGCGGGGCCTCGCGCGCACGGGGGGGTTCGCGCGCACGGCGGGAGGGGGCCTCGCGCGCACGGGAAGGGGCCTCGCGCGCACGGGAAGGGGCCTCGCGCGCACGGGAGGGGGCCTCGCGCGCACGGGAGGGGGCCTCGCGCGCACGGGAGGGGGCCTCGCGCGCACGGGAGGGGGCCTCGCGCGCAGGCGCGAGCTCTTCCCAAGACCGAGGGGCGGTGGGGGGGGGAGAGGGGGGAAAGGCCTTAGAGCCCGATCTGTGCGCCAGCATCCTTAATATTTCCTTCCTTTCAGAAGCAAATAGAGCGTTCCCTTATCTGAATGCTAATTTCCTAGTTAAAAAAAAAAAAATCTCCCTCCTCCCTCCCCGCCCTCCCCCCCCGGCCGCTGACAAGGGACTGAAAGAGTTTTAAATCACAGATGTAGAGTATCAAATGCAATAATGCTCTTGCAATAGTGCACTGAAGCCTCAATTAATTAACCCTTGGGCTAAGTAGGCAGGTACATCGGCGGTGGCCGCAGGCGGTGGATGGATGAGATTTAAATGCGCATCTCATTTCCCCAGCACGGACCGGGCCGCTCGGTGGAGAAAGGAGTCATTCTGCACCCTCGCCTCATTTGCTCGCGGCTTTAATCCTCCTAATTCCACCTGAGATCGGAACTGAAAAGGGAGGCGAGGGGCGGCGGAGCCGGGCTTTGTTTACACGCGGCCCTTCCTCGTTCGGAGCCGATGTCGGGCTGGAAATATTTAAATGGGGGGTGGAGGGGCAGGTGAGGAAGAGGGGAGGCCAAGGAGGCCTCCCCTAAAACCACAGTCTAAGCAAGAGGAAGGACTGGCCTTCCAGTCCTTAAAACATTATGAAAAAAGGCATTTTTTTTACTACCCTATTTATTTTGTTAATGAGATGTACAAATCACCTTGATTCTATTTATTAATAATAATAATGTTGGTATTTGTTAGGCGCTTACTATGTGCAGGACACTGTTCTAAGCGCTGGGGGAGATACAGGGTCATCAGGTGGTCCCACGTGAGGCTCACCGTTAATCCCCATTTTAATGTTGGAATTTGTTAAGCGCTTACTATGTGCAGAGCACTGTTCTAAGCGCTGGGGTAGACACAGGGGAGTCAGGTTATCCCACGTGGGGCTCACAGTCTTCATCCCCATTTTACAGATGAGGTAACTGAGGCACCGAGAGGTTAAGTGACTTGCCCACAGTCACACAGCTAACATGTGGCAGAGTCACGAGATGTTCTTCCCCTTGACTCTATTTATTGCCATTGTTCTTGTCTGTCTCCCCCGATTAGACTGTAAGCCCGTCAAACGGCAGGGACTGTCTCTCTCTGTTGCCGACTTGTTCATTCCAAGCGCTTAGTACAGTGCTTTGCACATAGTAAGCGCTCAATAAATACTATTGAATGAATGAAAGAGTCGGGATTCGAACCCATGACCTCTGACTCCAAAGCCCGTGCTCTTTCCACTGAGCCACTCTTTCACAGATGAGGGAACTGAGGCACAGAGAAGTTAAGTGACTTGCCCGCAGTCACACAGCTGACAAGTGGCAGAGCTGGGAGTCGAACTCATGACCTCTGACTCCGAAGCCCAGGCCCTTTCCACTCTTTCCCCAATTTATTGCTATTGTTTTAATGAGATGTCCATCCCCTTGATTCTATTTATTGCTATTGTTTTTGTCCCTCTTCCCCGATTAACCTGTAAGCCCGTCAATGGGCAAGGACTGTCTCTATCTGTTGCTGATTTGTCCATTCTAAGCGCTTAGTACAGTGCTCTGCACATAGTAAGCCCGTCAATGGGCAGGGACTATATCTGTTGCTGATTTGTCCATTCCAAGCGCTTAGTACAGTGCTCTGCACATAGTAAGCGCTCAATAAATACTATTGGATGAATGAATGACTGTCCACTCAACTGTAAGCAGCGTGAGAAGCAGCGTGGCGCATGGAAAGAGCACGGGCTTTGGAGTCAGGGCTCATGAGTTCGAATCCCAGCTCTGCCACTTGTCAGCTGTGTGACTGTGGGCAAGTCACTTAACTTCTCTGTGCCTCAGTTCCCTCATCTGTAAAATGGGGATTAAGACTGTGAGCCCCACGTGGGACAACCTGATTCCCCTGTGTCTACCCCAGCGCTTAGAACAGTGCTCTGCACATAGTAAGCGCTTAACAAATACCAACATTATTATTATTATTATAAACTGTATATATTTTCATTACCCTATTTGTTACTGAAATGTACATCTCCTTGATTCTATTTATTGCTATTGTTTTAATGAGATGTCCATCCCTTTGATTCTATTTATTGCTATTGTTTTTGTCTGTCCGTCTCCCCCGATTAGACCGTAAGCCCGTCAATGGGCAGGGACTGTCTCTATCTGTTGCTGATTTGTACATTCCAAGCGCTTAGTACAGTGCTCTGCACATAGTAAGTGCTCAATAAATACTATTGAATGAATGACTCAACTGTATATATTTTCATTACCCTATTTATTTTGTTAATGAAATGTACATCACCTTGATTCTATTTATTGCTATTTAATGAGATGTTCATCCCCTTGATTCCATTTATTGCTATTGATTTTGTCTGTCAGTCTCCCCCGATTAGACCGTAAGCCCGTCAATGGGCAGGGACTGTCTCTATCTGTTGCCGATTTGTACATTCCAAGCGCTTAGAACAGTGCTCTGCACATAGTAAGCGCTCAATAAATACTACTGAATGAATGACTGTCCGCTCAACTGTATATATTTTCATTACCCTATTTATTTTGTTAATGAAATGTACATCACCTTGATTCTATTTACTGCTATTGTTTTAATGAGATGTCCATCCCCTTGATTCTATTTATTGCTATTGTTTTTGTCTGTCTTCCCCGATTAGACTATAAGCCCATCAGTGGGCAGGGACTGTCTCTATCTGTTGCTGATTTGTACATTCCAAGCGCTTAGTACAGTGCTCTGCACATAGTAAGCGCTCAATAAATACTATTTAATAGTATTTAATACTATAATAATGTTGGTATTTGTTAAGCGCTATGTGCAGAGCACTGTTCTAAGCGCTGGGGTCGATACAAGGTAATCAGAGGTCATGAGTTCGAATTCCAGCTCTGCCACTTGTCACTGGGCCTCAGTTACCTCATCTGTAAAATGGGGATTAACTTTGAGCCTCACGTGGGACCACCCCCAGCGCTTAGAACAGTGCTCTGCACATAGTAAGCACTTAACAAAAACAAATACCAACAATGCTATGCCTATTTGTCCATTCCAAGCGCTTAGTACAGTGCTCTGCACATAGTAAGCGCTCAATAAATACTATTGAATGAATGAATGACTGGCCACTCTCCCGCCCCCGCAGGGAGAGGGCAGATGGCACGTTCTCTCCACGTCACGCGCCCTCCCCCCCCCCGCCCAGCTACCGAATGGAATCGCCCAGCGCCTGCCTGCCCCCCCGCCCCCCGTCAGGCTGAGGTGCCCCAGCCCGCTTGCGCCCCCTGGAGGGCGAGAGCGACAGGCGCCAAGGAGGCCGCCAAGAGAGGAGAGGCCTCCTCTTCCCCTTTGGCCTCCCTCCTCGGGGTTACCCTCCAAGCTCATTGTCTCTCCCCGCGATTTACCATCTGCGAAGTCGTCTCTAACCTAATAAAAATCATCTAGCTTTTGACTAACAAGAAAAGGAAACAGTGTTCATTGCGGGGTTGGGGGAAAATGGCTTCACTAATGCGCAGGATGAGGACGGAGTGATTTATAGGCGGTTTTAACTGTAGGCTATGATTAGGGGGCTGGTAGTAAGTGCATTAGACGTCTAAGTGTGGCAATAGAGTAAATAGGCGTTTTATTTATCGCAGTGCCAGGGGCCTCTTAGCGGAAGAGCGCTTCTCCAAATTGAAATATAGCAGAGTTTACACTCCTGATTAGGGCTTCAAGCGCAGAGCCCAAGGCTATCAGCAAAGCAGAAACAACGCTCGCTGACATCTAATTGTCACCGGATTAATGGGCAAACAGGGACAGCAAAGAGCAACAACAAATAACCCGGCATCGGAGCCGTCGGTGGCACTGTCCACGGGCGGGGACCTGGGGCCAAATTGGAGTTTATCACTCCAAACCCGCTCTGATCGATGATCGATGCTCAAACCCGCTTGGATACTTTGTGGCGAGGGTGGTGTGCATCCAGATGATGGGCCTGGGAGATGCACATATAGACAGACAGGGGAGGTGAAATGCCATTCCGTTCATTTCTTTTGCTCCTGCTCTGTGCTTCCCCAATTCGCAGCTATTAAGCTGAAATTTATGGGACTAAGGGCTCGCCATCTAGGATCTTGTGACTTTCCTCTGTGTCTTCATATAAAATTTAATAACCCTGTTTGTGAATCAAATCAGTCCCACAACAACGGATTCAATCTGGGTTGCCACCTGTCCGGTTTTGGACTGGAGTAACCCGTCTGGGCAGCTGGGCTCTGGGTTTTTTTGGATTTTTTTCCCCGCTTACGAATTGGGTTGGCCTGGCGGTGGGTTTATATGCGGGGATTTTTCGGAGAAAGAGCCGGATGGGTTTGCTGCAGCCTTCTCCGAAGAGGAAAGGGAAGGATACTTTCTATTCCCCAGCCCACTTTTCCTTTAAAGAAAGAAATCGGTGGCGGTGGCTCCTAAAAAGCACAGGAGCCCTAACACACACTAAGACAAATGAGACCCTTGTTGGGTAGGGATTGTCTCTATGTTGCCGAATTGTACTTCCCAAGCGCTTAGTACAGTGCTCTGCACACAGTAAGTGCTCAATATTAATAATAATAATGATGTTGGTATTTGTTAAGCGCTTACTATGTTGCCCAGCACTGTTCTAAGCGCTGGGAGAGATACGGGGTAATCAGGTTGTCCCACATGAGGCTCACAGTCTTCATCCCCATTTTACAGATGAGGTCACTGAGGCCCAGAGAAGTGACCTGCCCAAAGTCACCCAGCTGACAAGTGGCGGAGTAGGGATTAGAACCCATAACCTCTGACTCCCAACTCCCAAACCCATGTTCTTTCCACTAAGCCACGCTGCTCAATAAATATGATTGAATGAAATGGAGGAAAATGTTTCCAGTCAAGAAGTTCATAGGCTCATTCATTCTTCTTCTACAATTAGCCATGGGGGGGCAGGGAGGGAAGGGCCACAAATACATGAATGATGTTCCTAAATGTATCTCTAAAGTTCTCAAGCTTTATTGAGCATGAAAGTTGGTCTTTCCCCGTATTAAGAACTGAAGAAGCTATAGAGCTAGCTAGTAACTCAATGGTGCAAAGTCTTATGATTTAATCTTGACATTTGCAATTTTTGTGGTAAAATATTACTTTCTTTATTTCAGGACATTAGTTGAAAACCTCGAAATTCCCTTTAAGCTCCATTTGATTGTCAATTGCACAACTCTCTCTAAAGCTTGTGATTCTCATACACATGTGATTTATTCATTGTGTGTCACAAGATAATGTACTTTGGTACAGATCCTACTTATATCCCTCTCATCATGAGGATCTTCCTTTTTAATTGCAGGGATTTTTATAGCAATGATATGAGAAGTTGTGATCTGGCTGTAGATTTCACTAAATTGTCAGAAAATGCCATTTCCTCCTCTTTCCCTGCTAGAGCTGACCCTCTGTGCCATTCCATTTAATATAGTTTCAGGAAATGGTGATCTTACTATCTGCATGTTTGGATAATGGAATGAAATCAATTTTTCATCGTAAAAAACAGTCCAATAGCTATTCACACCAAGCCTATTTCACTGCTTCAGGAATAGGCAGAGGGAGGGAGTGACATTGGCAAGGCACAGTGCAAAAGTTGCAAACCCTGAGATTTCCTGTAGTTCATTTACTGACAGAAAATCATAAAACTAGGTTCGCAACAGGGAAGTCCCAAGTTCATTTTACTAACAATATGCTTGATGAATTCAATATATTTTTAATCCAAGTGTAAAACTCTAAGGACATCCAAGGTGCTGACTAGAGCATGAAAATCTAAATTAATGCTCCACCAGAATGACAGTACTTAAACAACCAAAATATCACCCCTAGGCATTAAGCTTTCTGAGAAATTCATAACCTATATATTGTTATTGTAAAGATTGCGACTCAGGCAGAAAATAATTTGCAAATCCTAATTACTATGTGCCCAAAACAAAAGACGACCAAATCTCTTCAATATACCACACATACATTACTGCTCCAGGAAAATATAATCCCACTATCTATTACGAATAGCTAATTTAATATGCCTATGCGTTCTCATTTTGTAAAAGTATCAAAATATACACATCAAAAATATGTAATTTTGTATCCCTGCTTTATAAGCAGGGAAGGATAAGATGAACAAGAATTATTGGGCTTTTTCTAATGCACGACAGCAAGGTAAAAGAAGAAAAAGAATTGATATTGGAACTTTCTTTATATCCCCGGACATTTTATAAACTGTCCTCAAAACCAGACTCCAAGTTTTAAATGGGAAATAGGATGAAATTATTCAAAGACAGATTATTCAGATTTGGATTATTCAAGACTAGTGATTCTCCTCCACTTATTACTTCTCACAGGCCTAACGTTTGACTGTTTCTCTATCAGAAACCATGGGCAGGGTGCAGTCTGTTTTTGTTTCTGGTTAGCTACGCTGGATAGAGATTTTGTGTGAGAGGAGGTTGAGATTAATGAGTAAAGTGAGGATAAGGGATTTGAGGATTTGTAATCCATGCTTTCTCTGTCCACAGGAATAGAACGGGCTCTCCTCCAGCCCTCTGACATCAATCAAGAGGAGAAGTGAGGAGAGAAGACAAGAGAAGACGACACTTAAAGCCTCCTCTGACACCTAGAAGCTTGTGCATCTGGAGCTACAAAAGCTCTCAATGCCCATGCTCTTAGCCTCAAACCTGGAGACCCAGTCCCTTGAATTTGCTTTGGGCAGATTCTTAGCAGATGGAATCCACCCACAACCCTTCATGGGTTTTAATGCAGCATGGCCTAGTGGAAAGAGCAACAGGGATGAGGGTCAGAAGACCCGGGCTCCAATCCTGATTCCTCCACTTGTAATAATGTTGGTATTTGTTAAGCGCTTACTATGTGCAGAGCACTGTTCTAAGCACTGGGGTAGACACAGGGTAATCAGATTGTCCCACACGAGGCTCACAGTCTTCATCCCCATTTTACAGATGAGGGAACTGAGGCCCTGAGAAGTGAAGTGACTTGCCCACAGTCACACAGCTGACAAGTGGCGGAGCCGGGATTCGAACCCATGACTTCTGACTCCCAAGCCCGGGCTCTTTCCACTGAGCCACACCACTTGTCTGCTGGTAACCTTTGGCAAATAACTTCAGTTCTCTCTACCTCAATTCCCTCATCTGTAAAATGGGGATTAAGACTTTGAGCCCCACATCGGTGCCATGGGTTGTTTTGTTTTTTTTTAAAAAAAGGATGTGCTTCCCTGGTGTGGTCTCTCAAAGAACTGTAGATGGACTCCGTATATGAATAACAGATTCCCTTGAGTCCTCCTGAAAACGATCATTCTTCTCCCATTTGTCTCCCATTAACACAAGCATTCAAGAATTGGCTCTGTGATATAGAATCAAAAGTGAATATTCAGTTTTGTTAAAAAAAAAATAACACTGTTCTTATTTCTTGCTTGCTGGAAATTATTGTTCAAGAGAAATAAAAAAGACAGTTAAGAATGGACAGAAGGGAAAATGATGCTAATGACTTAGTTTTAACAAACTGAACTGCAATAAAAGGAAAATATCACTTTAGCTTTAGAGAAAGGACTTGAAGAGACTTTAATGACTGGTTTAAAACAGACTCATTTACACAGCATAAGCAATTCATTAATAGAAGGATCACAAGGACTGCTGTATATAGATACAGAGCATAGAGGTTTTGAATATGATTAAACTAAAGGTACCAGTTTCTCCTCTCTCTCAGCACTAATAAAAACCTAATGTCTCATCGCTGATTCCCCTAGCCTACTGAAAAACAGTCCACGCTGTAATTATATGCCCATATGGCCAGATTTCATTCCAATCTAAGTCCTAACTTCACAACCCAGCTTCAATGAAAAGGGAATGCAGAGAATGGATCCTGGCAGGATATCCAAACAGCTATTGTATGGTTAACTTAAACTAGGTGACTACAAGAAGAGTGGACAGAAGAAGCAATTTCAAGATTGGGCTTGACGGCACTTAATAATTATAATAATAATGCTAACCTCAAACAATGGGCCGCATCTGCGGATTGTGCAAGGGCTGCAATGGCAGACAGACCCAACCAGCATGGAGCCATCAGGAGTGGGGTGACACTTTGAGGAAAGGGTTTGAGAGAGGCTGAGACAAAGTTGAAAACAGCAGGGACTGCAGGCAGCAGTTACAGCTGCAAACTAGAAAGTCTTTAGGGGTGTTCAATGTAAAAGCTGTTAGTGCATGAGCTTTCTCAGATAAATCTGCCCATTGTCATTATTAATAATTAACGATAATAATAATAATTGTGGCATTTGTTAAGCACTTACTATGTGCCAGGCACCATACTAAGCACTGGAGTGGATGCAAGCAAATCAGGTTGGATACAGTCCCTGTCCTATATGGGGCTCACAGTCTTAATCCCCATTTTACAGATGATGTAACTGAGGCATAGAGAAGTTAAGTGACTTGCCCAAGGTCACACAGCAGAGATCAGAAGCCAGGTCCTTCTGACTCCCAGGCCCATGCTCTATCCACTAGGTCACAGTGCTTCTCTAGAGTCAATTAGAATCAATAGTCTCCAAACATCAAGGACAGCTACAAACGTTTAGCATATTTTTACTCTCCATCATATCCCTTCAAGCCTCCCACTGTCTCTCTTAGTGGGGAGAGGGAGGGTAGAATACTGGGATGGACGGACAATCACTTATGTTACTTTAATAATAAAAATTCCTCCTGTTCGGTGCCCTTTCCGGCCCTGGAGGAAATACATTAGGACAGTCTATGAATGTAACAACGCTTATTAATAAATTGCCCTTCCATAATAACCAAATTGTTTTAAAGGTAAACCAGTGCAGTTGTCTAGAAAAGTCTTTGTCACATGTTGGCTACATTTTATAATATCTTTTTAGACTTATACCATGGAGCAAATTTCATTTTCATTATGTGCCTGAGGACATTAAACCCATTGGGCAAGGACTCTACCTCCTTTTTCCAGACAGTGTCTAGCAAGCTGCAGGCATTTAATAGTCTTGATTTTTATTACATTGTTCTCAATTACAGTAGGCAAAAGCAGACCCTAGCCACAGGACAGAAGTGATATTTCTGATAGGCTAGATAACTCAGAGGCTACCCGTAAGGAGAGACAAGGAATAGCATAATATCCTACTGGGCTTCTTTTTGTTTATTATTTACAATGTAAGATTTTTTTTCTTACCTGAGCAAAGTTGTTTTTTTTTTTTTATAAAAGCCCATATTTTTAATGGTATTCTTTTCTCTTCTCAGTGAGGTACTATTGATTGAGTGTACGCTGCGTACTGTAGCTGTTTTGAGCTGCCAGAAGCAACGCTTCGTCTGATTGATTTTATATCGTACCTTTTATACTTGAAAAATCCCAAAGCACTTAACAAAGCACTGAGTGAGTTTGATGCTGTGAAGGTGTAGGCAAACACGGCGGAAACCACAGACTCAACTATAGCTCTCACAGGTTTGGACTCTTGGATTCTCTCTGGAGGCACACACGGTCACCCAAACCACCACCACAACAACCTTCCGAGTTCATAAAATCACAGGCCTGGCAACTTCCAAAGGTGATAGCCCTCTGGTTTTCCAGGCAGGACTCCAATTAAATCAAGACAGACAACTGCTTTCTCTTTTCGAAGTAATTTCCAAAGATGGAAATTTGGCAATCCACTAGCCACGGGAAAATGCAAATAAAAGTGCCATCTACTTGATCCTCCAGAGGGAACAGGGCCTCTCCTGTGTCAGTTCCTTATCAGGTGACAGATAAGATTTTACAGGGGCAGAAGAAGTAGACACATCTATCCCAATAGCAAGGCCTCGATCATTCTTTCCCAATGGCCTCCAGGGGACACTCAATAAAAGCTACTACTATATAGCTGGTCTAGTGGAAAGAGCACAGGCTTGGGCGTCAGAGGACCTGGGTCCTAATCTCTGCTGTGCCACGTACCTCCTGTGTGTGACCCTGGGCAAGTCACTTAACTTCTCTGTGCTTCAGTTTCCTCAGTTGTCAAATACAGGGACTTTGTCCGACCTGATTAACTTGCACCTAATACCAGCGCTTAGAATACTGCTTGACACAAAGTAAGTGCTTAACAAATGACATAATAATTATTATTATTACTCCTGCATGTTCTCTGGTGCTATTTTTAGTGAACCACTGCTCACTTAGATGGCAGCATCAGTGATTCAGTGGTGGGGAGAGAGATGCTGAAGCAAACAACTTCCACCCTCAGTACCCACTCATGAACCCCTATTCCCCCTTTTCAAGCAGACCTCCACTCAGCTGAGCAGAGATGTGCTCAGCAGGGTGAAGTGGGAGGAAGGATGCTCAATGCAACAGGGATCCTTGGATTTTCCCCTTCACAGTATATGCCTCAAATACACAACCTTCCTAAAAGCAGCATGTCCTAGTAGATAGAGCCCGGGCCTGGGAGTCAGAAGGCCCTGGGTCTAAGCCCGACTTTGCCACTAGTCTGCTGTGTGACCTTGGGCAAGTCACTTCATTTCTCTGGACCTCAATTACTTCATCTGTAAAATGGGGGCTAAGACTGTTAGCCTGTGTGGGACATGGACTATATCCATCCTGTTAGGTTGTATCTATCCTAGCGCTTAGAACAGTTCCTGGCACATAGTAAGCACTTAAATACCTTTAAAAAAAAGGCAGCAGGGGAGGGGGTTCCCACTCCTTTGAGCTCCAGATGGAGCAGGAAGTATTTGTTCACTCCACTTATCAATCCTGAGGGATAGTTCTGGCTAAATCTAAATCAAGTATATCATGTGGACCAAGTATCTTTGTGATATGCTGTGGGACAAATACCTTTTCCAAGGGAGTATGCAAACTTGGGCACTTTCATTCCCAAAGAAGAATATACACCTTATACTCTCTCCCCACTTCCTCCTTCACATTCTCACTCTATGGAAGTAGAAGGGAGGGCATAAAGTATAGAAGAAAAGGACACGGTGAGAAGAGGGATGAAAAAAAACACTGAAGTACAGGGTGGAAGGGGAGAAACCAACAGAAGTGGAAATACTTTCAAGGAATCCTCCTGGGTCTGCATGGTGATAATGGTACTTGTCTCACTGACCGCAGATCTTTTTGTGCTGCAGGTCAGGTGGAATTTACAAGGTGTCAAAAATAACTTCATGGGAATAGAATAGAAATAAATGCTCAAAAAATCTCAAGTAAAATTATCTATGCCTTTCAATGAATAATTCAAAAACCACAGGGAAAAATTCAAGCTCCTCATGGGAAGAAAACATGTATACCAACTCTGTTATACTGTACTCTCCCAGGTTCCTAGTATAGGGCTCTGCACACAGAAAGTGCTCAATAATTATCATTGATTGATTGATTTAGGCCTGATCAGGGTAAACCAAAAGGTGAATTAAAAAAACTTCCCAGAATTCCTCCCATAAACAAAGATGGGTGCCTGATCAGAGAGTGCCTGATCAGAGATGGTCCCCAATCAATCATTCGTATTCATGGAGCGCTTACTGTGTGCAGAGCACTGTACTAAGCACTTGGGAGAGTTCAAAACAACAGAGTTGGTAGATACGTTCCCTGCCCACAGTGGGTTTATTGGGTTTAATTCGAAGGGGAATTAGATAAAGAGTGTCTCACTGAGATTGGAAATAGGTCCTAATGAGGGGCAGAAGCTTCTCCTGTTAGCCAACGACCACCTCTCTTCCTGGCTGGGGCATTAAGTGGGTTCTACTGCATAAGGGAGCTCGGCCAGCACTTGGAAGCCACCTATATTTTTGTGGTATTAGTTAAGCACTTATTATGTGTCAGGCACTGTACTTAGCGCTGGGGTTGATACAAGCTAATCAGGTTGGACACAGTCCCTGTCCCACATGGGACTCACAGTTTTAATCCCCATTTTACAGAAGAGGTAACCAAGGCACAGAGAAGTTAAGTGACTTGCCCAACGTCACCCAGCAGAGAAGTGGCAGAGCTGGGATTAGAATCCAGGTCCTTCTGACACCCAGGCCTGTGTTTTATCCACTAGGCCATGCTGCTTCACATTCTGGGTCTTTGTTCCCCTCCTCTGATAGCCCTAGGGATTGACTGTGGCCATAAAAGGACAACTGATAATCCACAGTAAGTGGCTAGATTTGGAGGAATTTTTCATTTTAATGCTTTTTAGGTCAGCGATACAAAAATACAAAAATATATTGTAGTCAAAGAATGGTTGGTCAGACCTTTGAAGAAAATTTTATCATTCTGAGCCCTTCACTATAATAGAGTTGGGCAATCTTATTATCATTAGTATTATGGTATTCGTTAAGCACTTACTACGGGTCAAGCACTGTTCTAAGCATTTGGGGTTGACACAAGTTAATCAGGTCGGACACGGCCCTGTCCAACAAGGGATTACTCACAGTCTAAGTAGGGGGGTTTGGCTTCTCTTCGGACCGGAGACCCAGGAGGTCAAATCACAGGAAAGCTGGGGTTGGAAAACGGAGGAAGAAGAGAAGGGAGCCCACGAGACAGTTCCCAGATAGCTTATCACCACCCGACACCCACATTGAGCAAGTGTTCAGGACACTTGTCCCCAACACTCTCCCTCCTGCCAATATGTTATGGGGTGAAGCGACGGGGGGTGGGGCTTGAGCGGAGAGCTGGTGGGAAAACGAAGGGGAGCAGGTTATTAAGCTCCAATGGAGGTCCAGGCCCCAGCCTCAGTCCCACCCTGCCCATGAGAAGGCTCCAGAAAAGATAAAGCAGGAGGCCATTAATAATAAATGGTCTGATCCTTCTCTATGCCTACTGGCCTGGGAATCTTAGTTGTGCTGGAAAACTACTTGGGTTGGATTCTTTCCATTCTGAAGGGGAAGAATGTCCCCAGATGCCCTGGATACCTAATGCAGGGAAACGTTAGCAGGCACGCTCCTGCTGGCTGCGCAGAGCGTGAGAGAGCCGAAGGAAGAGAGCATCTATCATTAAGGTATCCACCCTGCAAACCTTCAGATTTAGAAGGATATCAGTCACCAGGGTCAGCTGACTGACAAGTTGGAAAAGAAATCTATGGGGAGTCTTTTTGAGGCCCAAGAGAAAGTTGTTCTGGAGAGATTGGCATTTTGGAAAACTGACAATTGCTTCAGTAATATGGGAGAATCTTTTTAACAAAAAAACCATTACAATAATTCTCTCTGTCTGAGAGATTTTTCAATATTTTACAAATTACACAATCAGTTCAGATTTTTGGCACCACGTAAAATCCACAAAGCAACCCTTATGGAATATTAGTGATATCAAGATAAGCTACATCACCCGAATACAAACGAAATTAACTATACCTGCCACCAGTATTGATGAAAAAGGAAAGCAATCGTTCATTTTTCCTGCTAAAAGGGGGAGATATCTGTTCAGGTATTCCTTAAAGTTCTTTAGGTTCATTAACAAGGTCAAAATCAATGTTATTTTACTGTTTGGAATCATTTTTGGCGGAACAATGAAAAGAAACCATAGTAGAAGTAGTCTTAATATAATCATTTTCTTTTCATTGTTCTTTATGGGAAAATAATTTGGCCCGAAATTTAGTGGTCCCATCAGGGAGGTGATATCTTTAAAAAGGTGGTCTGAAGGACAGGTTTTACTGTACTTTAATAGGCTTATAGATTAATATAAATCTTAATATTCATAATCTTTACCATTCCTTTCCTCAATATCACTTCCATCTATACATCTATTTATAATGTATGTTTCAAACACAAGTTATACTTGATTTTTATTGAACATACTGATGGTGCTATAGGGACAGCCACTTGACCTAGTTTCAAAAAAAAGTCAAGAGGTCAAATTTATGGAGAGTTTCCTGTTGAAAACAACTTCCGAGCAGACCAGAGGCCTGCCTGAGAGCAGAGCTGTCCTTGAAAATGGGCCCCAGACTATATTAGACCCGTGTGCCACTAGGTTCGTTTTTTTTAATTTACAAAAGATGTGCAAGGTTTCATGGGTATATGGTTGCCAATAGGTCCCTGGGTCATCATCTTTGATTTTAATTTGTCGATTAGATTAAGTGCAACATTTTTGACAACAAAAACTCAAACCTGAGGAAATCAAAGTTAACTGCTAAATATAGTAATTATTTTGAAGAGAGGAACATGAAATGAGGAATGCGGCTTATGGTCAAGGCTCCAGGCATATTTCTATACTCGGGTGTATTTGACGTTTCTAAGCATGGCCTTTTTTTTCTTCTGGTTAACAAAGGAGAGAGAAAATTTTAAAGATATTTGAAAGGTAGGATCCTACACTCAAAATGTAAGCTCCTTGTGGGCAGGGATCGAGTCTACCAACTCTCCCAAGTGCTTAGGGCAGTGTTCTGCATACAGAAAGCCCCTTAAATTTCACTGGTTGATTGACTGTGTGATAGATGTTCCTAAACCTATGACAGGATTAAGTATTTTAGGCCTCCCCTGGCATCCTTTTATTCCCCATGTATTTTCCCTCCTCCCACCTCAACACACATATATTTCCAATTCCTCCAGACCACTGATCCTATGAACAAATGCATCCTGGGCCAACTGCCACCCCTGCTACTGTCTCAGTTTTCACTATGAGAACTTCGTAGACAAAAAGTCAGTAAATATGAACTGAAAATAAATTAACTTTGCTATACTGCATGTACATGCCTATGTTTCTTACATTTTGTTTTAACTGTAATGGGAGAAAATGAACATAGGATTTGCTTTCTTGAAAGGGGGATCTTTTTGTATTAATTCTAAATAGATGGTGTAGTGCTCTGTGGCTACAGTCACTTCAATCACTCCTGTAAAATCCCTCTACCTGTACTTCATCCTTCCCAACACTTTTATTCCTTAGCACTTATTGGTGAATATCTATATCTGTTGTATTAACCTAACTGAATCTCACTCTTTTTTTAATAGTATTTATTAAGTGCTTATTATGTGCCAGGCACTGTTCTAAGTGCTGGGGTAGATACAAGATAATTGGGTTGAACATAGTCCCTGTCCCACATAGTGCTCACAGTCTTAATCCCAACTGTACTGATGAGGGAGCTGAGGCATAGAGAAGTTAAGTGTCTCACCCAAGCCCACAAAGCAGGCAAGTGGCAGAGCTGGAATTAGAATCCAGGTCCTTCTGACTCCCAGGCCCATGCTCTATCCACTAGGCCACACTGATCTTGACTCTCTTGACTCTTCTTCCTCTGTCCCACCTCATTCACGCTATTCCCTCAGCTCGGACCACTCTCCCACCTCCTCCAAATCCAACGGACTCCAGCATTCTCCGTATTCAAAGCCCTCATAAAATCCCACCTCCTCCAGCAAGTCTTCATTGATTAATTCCCAACAACTCACATCAAATCATCTCTAGCACTTGTGAACTTATTTATACCCAATCTCAGGACTTGTGTTTATATGTTTATTTCAACTGTACATTCAGTTATTTATTCTAATTACTCAATTTGAAAATATCTTTAGAATGTAAGTTCCTGGTGGTCAGGGAATTTGTCTTTTCTTTCCACTGTACCTTCCCAAGTACTGAGAACACAGTACAATGATCCGGTAGGTGTTTAATAGATAACATTTCTAATACTAGTTACTTCTGGGTTTAAATTTCTGTCACCGGAGTTCCAGTTTTTAACTACCTGAAAGCTTCCCTGCCATGGAGAGTTTACTGCACCAATCATACTTATTGAGTGCTATAATAAGCCCAACAGAACATATTGAGTGTCTTCTGTGAGTAGAATGATGTGTATATATCTATGATTCTATTTACCTTGATGATATTGACACCAAACTACTTGCATTGTTTTGTTGTCTGTCTCCCCCATTTAGACTGTGAACATGTTGGGCAGGGATTGTCTCTATCTGTTGCCAGATTGTACATTCCAAGCACTTAGTACAGTGCTCTGCACATAGTAAGCGCTCAATAAATACAATTGAATGAATGAATGGATGAACACTGTATTAAGTGCTTGGGAGAATGAATACAATAGATTTTGAAGGCATAAATCCCTACCCCCAAGGAGTTTACAATCTAATGGAGAGACAGACAGAAAATGAAATACAGATAAGAGGACTTGAAAAACAGAAAGATGTGCAGAAACAATAAGTCCTTGAATAGTAGAGTATGTAAACTGGTACATGCAGAAATTCTACGGGTGGTTGTAAGGTGTACCAAGGGTGTAATGGGGAAGTAGCACAAAAGTACTGAGGAAGTAGGGGCGAGAAAAATTAATGGAGGAAAAGTTAATGACAGAGGTATGATTTCAGAAGTGTGGTGGATTTGAAGAGGGAGGGAGTTCTAGGAAGAAAGAATGGTTTGAGCAAGGGCTTGTAGGGGGGAGAAAACAATAAACAATGAGTAAGTTAGCTTAAGAGGAACAAAGAGTCCAAACTGGAGTGTAGTAGGAAAAGAGAGTGGACAAGTAAGAGGAAGGGAGCTGAAGGAATTCTGTAGAGCAACAAAAGAGAGAAAGATTTGTGAGTGGTGAAACGTGCAGAACAATATTTTAGAAAAATTATCTAGGCAGTAAAGTGAGGTATGGACTGGAGAGGTAAGAGTCTTAAGGCAGTTTTGCACATGTCCCTACTCCACAAAATCCTCCAATGGTCACCCATTCCTCGCCATGTCAAGCAGAAATTCCTGACCACTGCAGTCAAGCTCCTTAACAGCTCTCTTCTGCTTACTTATCTACTCTATTCTCCCATTACACCTCAGCTTGCACTCTTCATTCCTCTCATGCTACTCTACTGACCGTTCCTTCCTCTCCTTTACCCTGCTTCAAGTCCTTGGTCATATCATTCTTCCTAACAAGTGCTCCCTTCCCCTTCACATCTGCCAGACTGCAGGGCTCCCCATCTTCAAAACCCTCTTAAAATCCCACCTCTCCAAAAGGCTTTCCCCAATTAGTTTTTCTTTTCCCCACATCAACCTCCCAACAGCCTCCTCAGCACTTGTGCACCACTTCTGCACATATTCTACTCACTCATCCACATCTTTCTATTTTCTTCTTCTTCCTAACTATAATTTATGTTGTGTCTGTCTCTCCACTAGATCAGAAGTGGGCAGGGAATGTGTCTGTTTATTGCTATCTTGTACTCACGTGGGACAACCTGATTTCCCTGTGTTTACCCCAGCGCTTAGAACAGTGCTCTGCACATAGTAAGCGCTTAACAAATACCAACATTATTACTCTTCCAAGTGCTTAGTACAGTGCTCTGCACACAGTAAGCACTCAACAAATACCATTGAATGAATAAATCCTTGAAGGCAAGGATCATGTCTTCTAACTTTATTCTACTCTCCCAAATGCTAAGGTCAGTGCTTTGCACACAGTTGGTGATCAACAGATAATACGGACTGATGGATCCTGAATGATACTAAATAATACTGATAAATGGATGGATGGATTTTGTGCCATTTTGTGAATACCATATGTCACCCGTCGAATGAGGCAGTCTCTAAATTGGTTTCAGTGGTTCTTTTTAAATATCCTAGTGAGACACCCCACATATTTTCTGGAAATGCAACTGTGGGTATAGAAAACAGGCATCATTCTTCATATTCTCTAAGCAGACTGGTGGGTCCCATTTTGAATTACTGAGAAGGGAAAGAAGAGAATTTCTGGGGGTCTAAAAGGCCTGTACCAAAGATTTTCCGTCAGAACTGACCATTTACTACAATGACCAACACTAGCTCGTGCCCATCACAGGAAATCATTTATAAGTGTAACAGCCTGAGCTTACAAGGAAGGACCTAAGAGGGGTGCCAGCCAGCCTTTTAGCTATGCAAGGCTTTCTCAGAGAACTAACGATAGTGCCTGTAGTTGAATTTGAAAATGATCTCTCTCACAAGTATTTCAAAATGGTCTACTTTCTTTTGTCTTATTTCATCAATCATAATATTTTGACTTGCTACAACGGAAGGTAAAAAGATGGGAACACAAATACTGACCTCATAATCACATCACAAAAAAGATTCTTTGGCTAAATTTTGATTTTTTTTAAATTGTCTACTATTGTACTGTCATTGTGGAAAATTGCATAAACCAATATATGTAAGTGAATAATTTTACATATAGTTACTGTCTTTTTTGATTAAGGAACTCTCTTTAAAGACCATATTAATTATGCATTTTGTGTATACTGGAGCCACCAAAACAGCTCCAGTGAATTCAGACCTGCCAGTTGCCTGTTAGAACAGAATGCAACCACAATAACGAAAATCTGTGAACACCAGAGAGATCGGAAAAGTTCATTTTATCAAATGAATATCTTATAACATTAACTTTTTACTTTGCAAAGGCAAGAGAAGCCTCTATTACTCAGATACCACCTCTGCAACCTAACTCAAATGCTTGGGGTTTAAAATTTTCATTTGTTCAAATTAGTAGTTCAGAAAGAGTCCTGAAATTTTGGGGGGGGTGAGGGGGAGAAATATATATCCGAAATTTGAGCTTTTTAGATAGCAAGAATGACCCTTCCATTGTTTCTCTTTAAAACCACATTACAAATTGTAAAGAAATGCTGTCTGGAACCCCAACCACTCAGTGATAAAAAGGATTTGAGCCATCACCATTTCGGAAATGCTTGCAAAATTTTGTGCAGTTACACATTTCATTTTTTCAGACATATCCCTGAAAAAATATTTTTTTTAAAGTCACCATAAAGGTTCTATCTGAGAATTCGGTTGCAGATAAAAATCTGTACCTGGTATTTGTGTTACGGAATGTAGCAAAATATCAGTGTCTGGGAAACTGGCAATTTCTCCTATAAAAGGACAAATTTTCCTGCCGCCTATGTGGCTTTCACAATGTCTGTGGGCTCTGCCCATCTGTGTTAGTTGCTTTGTGGGCCAGCCAAGCCCCAGCATAGGTTTGAATGGGACCAGCTTCACCCAATCTGCATGAAAATTGGGAATTGTCCAAGTAATTTGCCATTTAGAGACTCACTCTCTATGCCTTTTGTGTTTTGATCAATCAAAACTTAAACCCTTTTGCCCAGTTTAGTAACAACCTATTCTAAAGCATTATATTTTCCCTAATCTTTTCAAGTTCTGGTTGTATAGTTATCCATTTTCAATGATATTCATTTTAAAAGGTTAACAAACGAGAAACTAAACCAACCATACAAATAACAGCCCAAAGAACAGTTTCCAAAATGTGTTGCTGTAGTGCCATTTCAAATTTAATATTCAGACCGAGTAAAGCTAAAGGCCACCAAACCAGGTGGATAAAATAGTACTGCATTTTATGACTCATTCTTAAATGAAATCTCTTAAATATTGCTAATGAAGCCAGTTATCCTACCCAGGCCTGTAACGCGCCCTTTCTAAGCTAGTTCAGTTACATTTCCCTGTCTAGCAATTTACCCCAGGCCCCTATTAAATGAATTATCACGGCTCCTAAATCATCTCTGCGGGGGTTTCCCATAATCCCATCAAGACACTTACACTCCCTTTCTTCCCTTCTAGTGACATAATGAATTATTATTTCATGGGGAGCTGTTAAAGAGGCCCCTTTGGAAGGGTTTAATGTTTAGGGGTTGGGGAGTTGGGGGGTGGGGAAACGTTGTGTGTGGAGGGAGCTGTGCTTATAGGAAGCTGTGGTAGGTACGTGTAGCCCTGGGCTACAGGAGGATCACCACAGTGAGACAAAGGGCAACAAGACTTCTACCAACTCCAGCCACCCGCCACGGAGACCTCCCCTTCCCCTGGGATCCAAGTGGATTCTCCCAGTTGGCCCCAGGACTGAGAACCATTCATCTCCCTGGCCCCCTTTCTCCCTCCCCAAACTCCTCCCTTCTGTCCCCTGCCCTCTGGCTCCCCTTACAGCCAAGAGAGGCATGGGGAAGGAGAGAATATAAATGTTTTTCTTAACCAGAGGAAACACCGCACTCACAAACCACTTGCGGAATCCATTAAGCTAATTTATTAAACACAATTTGCCTTGTGTGGCTGAGCTGAGCTGAGTAATGACCAAAAAAACCATAAATAAGGGAGAAAGCACCAGCACTGCAGCCACCAGCATGGAGACCAGGGCCTTCGTCCCCTGGCCCTCGGTTCTGCCTGGCTAACAGGGTCTCCTAGAGCAAAGCCCTGGAGAGGATAAGAAAGGGGTATCTGTCCTTTCCTGGGGAGCGGAATCTGTCTGGGAAGGAGGAGATGAAATTCATAGGGGCCAGCTTTTCATTTCGAAGGGAGGGGGCGAAAATGGGGGAAGGGCTTTAGGGGAAGAGCAAAAAGGTTAGTTTGGCAGGGCAGGTGGACTTTAAAGAACTAATAGGACAGAAAGACCCAATTTGGGGTCATTTCAACCCTGCTCGGAAGCCCTCGGGTCTCGACGGAGGACTGGGATTGGCGAGGCTGGAGGTCCAGCCCCGACAGCTCTGGAGGGGAGAAAATAATGGCCTTGCCCACAGCTGAAAATCCATGGATCAGCATCCCCTTGCTTCTCAGGAAGTGATACCTCTTCCTGGGTTTGGACTTACTTTATTAGAATGCCTGGCGGGTCCCATTTTTGAGGTGGGGCCTTAACTCAATGATCATTCCTTCTCTTTGGAAAGGATGGGCAAAAATTATTTCCCTCTGCCCCCCAGATAGGGAGTGCTGGTCTTTAGCAGGGCTCTATCAATCAATCAACCAATCAATGGTATTTACTGAGCACTTGCTGTGAGCAGAGCACTCTTCTAAGAAATAGATTGATCGAACAATGGTATTTATTGAACGCTTACTATGTACAGTGCACTGTTCAAAGTGCTTGGGAGAATATGATACAGCAGAAGTAGCAGATGTTCCCTGTCAATATCAAACTTACGTCTAAGCACCTTGGAGAGATGGTAGGCCCTATCTGGTGCAGACTTAACAGAGAGGCCCCTTGAATGAATCGATTCCTCCATCCTTCCCCAAAATTCAGAAGCCTGATTAGGTGTTTGTCCCTCTAGGGTGGCCAAACCTGTTTTCTACCCTAGTGGCAGTCTGGTGTTCAGCTAGTCTGTCCCCTGCTCAGGACTGATATGCACAATACACTTTCATGCCCAGTATTTATATTTTAAATGCCTCACCCCACTCTACCTTAGCCTCTGACACTATGACCCCCAACTCTCCTCTTCTAGACTTTAAGATCAGTGTGGGCAGGGATTGTCTCTATTGCTGAATTGTACTTTCCAAGCACTTAGTACAGTGTTCTGCACACAGTAAGCGCTCAGTAAGTACACCTGAATGAATGAGTGAACTCAGAAGTGGCAGTAGTGTTCACAGCGGGCCTGGGAGGGAAATGCATAGCTCTGGAGCAAGTTGAGGAGGGGGTCAGAGATTCATTCATTCGATCGTATTTATTGAGCGCTTACTGTGTGCACAGTACTGTACTAAGCGCTTGGAAAGTACAATTTGGCAACAGATAGAGACAATCCCTACCCAACAACGGGCTCACAGTCTAGAAAGGGGAGACAGACAACAAAACAAAACAAGTAGACCAGCATCAATACCATCAAAATAGATAAATAGAATTATAATAATGTTGGTATTTGTTCAGCACTTACTATGAGCAAAGCACTGTTCTAAGCGCTGGGGTAGCTACAGGGTAATCAGGTTGTCCCATGTGAGGCTCACAGTTAATCCCCATTTTATAGATGAGGAAACTGAGGCACAGAGAAGTTAAGTGACTTGCCCACAGTCACACAGCTGACAAGTAGCAGAGCCAAGATTCAAACCCATGACCTTTGACTCCCAAGCCCTGATTCTTTCCACTGAGCTACTATATATCTATCATTAACAAAATAGCATAATGAATATGTACAAATATGCACAAGTATTGTGGGGAGGGGAAGGGGGTGAAGCAGAGGGAGGGAGTAGGGGCGATGGGGAAGGGAGGAGGAGCAGAGGAACGGGGGGAGCTCAGGCTGGGAAGGTCTTCTGGAGGAGGTGAGCTCTCAGTAGGTCTTTGAAGAAGGGAAGAGAGTTAGTTTGGAAGATGTGAGGAGGCTTAACCATCATTAGTACAAGTTCAGTTAACTTCTGCAACGAACCTTGTCAGATGTTTCTTTGGGATGCCCTTTCATTCTGTTACATAAGGCACACAATGCCTGGAGTCTCAAGTACTGGGATTCTTCAGCAGCAGGGATTCTTGAGGGCCACCAGAGGCCAATTTCCAGACTACACACAGTCGGAGCACAAGGAACTCAATGCTCTGAGATCTGAGAAGCATGGTCCAGTGGAAAGAGCACAGGCTAGGGAGTCAGAGGACCTGGGTTCTAATTCCGGTTTTGCCACATGCCTGCCATGTGACCTAGGGCAAATCACTTAACTTCTTTCTCTATGCTTCAGTTACCTCACCTGTAAAATGGGCATTCAATACCTTTTCTCTTTCCTATTTAGATTGAAACAGGGATTGTGTTTGATCTGATTATCTTGCATCTTCCCCGGTGCTTAGAACAGATCTTGATACAGAGTAAGCGCTTAACCTAGCATTTGCTGGGTGCAGAGCACTGTGTTAAGTTTTTGGAAGAGTACAATATAACAATAGACACAATCCCTGCCCACAACAAGCTTACAGTCTAGAGGGGGAGATAGATATGAATATAAGCAAATAAATTACAGATATGGACATAAGTGCTGGGGGCAGGGGGTGAATTATGCCACAATTATTATAATTATTGTTATTATTATGTCCTAAACCAGCCACTCCATCAATCATGTCCTGCCACATCATGGGCAAGGAAAATGGAGGGGGAGAGAGAGGCAGAGGAGAGGGGTGTGCCTGGAGCCCCAACCTAGATTGAGTGGGGCTGACCTCCCCACCACACCCGGGCTCTGAGCCCCTTGCGGTCATTTTCTTAGCTAGTTGTCAACCCACCTAAGAGAAACCAATGGTGGCTTTCTGATCACAATTTGGTCAGTTTCTGTCCATTTGGCTTGAAATTGAGGTCCCTGTGCTGTAGAATGCAGCCCAGCTGTGTGTGTTTCTTGCTCTACTCAGACTGTAGACAAGTCTGAGCTAGAAGATTAGAAAATACAATTAATTCACCCAGGCCACAACCCAGCTCCTCTCCACAAACCAAACCCCTGCTCACTGGCTCTCTTTTGTTCTACTCTCTTCCACTCTGGAATTGCTGAATGATAACGCTCTAGGTTTTCAGAGTGACACAGACATGAAAAATAGCCAAATCCAGTAGCTGTAAGGGTGGCCTCAGCTGAGGGGCGAGACCCTGCTGCTGACCGAGCTGATCATTTTTCTTGCTGGCTCATCCCATAGTGCATGATAAACACATTTTGTGATGATTGCTATATTAGTGTGGTGAGACCGCTGGAATTTCCCTGGCAAGTCCAGGAATTCTTCACAAGGGTAAATGAATGCTCCTGTTCCAAACGGCCCTGATGTCCTACCTCCAGAAGGAAGACCTCCCACGCTTGATGCCCCCAATGGCTCTAGCACCCTTCATTTTGGGGCCCAGCTGTGGATCAGACCCCAGGCTCAGCCCAAGCCAGGAGCTTAACACGGAAACCTTGCTCCTTGTCTGCCTAATTGAAGTTCTGAAATGTCTGACTCTGGCAAGATGGACCAGTGTGTTCAATTCTGCCACCCCCACAAAAGGAGAGGGAGAGAGAGAAGGCCCGCTCGCCACAACAACCGGGATGCTTCAGTGTCCGGATGATTTATTGCCAGGGCAAATGGAAACATCGCAGACCACAATATCATTTATCATTTAATTATATATTGTGCCGAAAAAAAGATAGACTATGACCACGGAAGCAAGTAGACCTGTCCTGGCCTTCTCCCTTCAAGGAAGTAGCCCCCTTGAGAGTTTTCCTTGAACCTTGAGTCTTACTGACCCAGTTTTGGGACTTCTTTCAGAGATGATGAGGATGATGATGATATCTCTCTACTCACTGCCCAGTTCTTGACTTATTTCCTGCCAGTTGTTTTGTCGGTCTCATTTTCCTGGAGGAAAATTCAAAAGTTGAATTTGGGAGGGATTGTAATTTGGGAGCAAAAGGCATCCTGGGAAACAGAGTTCCTGGGGCCTATTTTAGATTCTGCCAAAGCCCTGATGTGAGACCATGGGTATTTTGTCTCTTCCCCTTTCTGCCATGCAGGCTGATGTAGCTCCGACATCAAAATACCGAGATGTTACAGGGACGTGTACTCTAGTAATGCATTTTTGTAGAGCTAGAGCCACCCAGTGCCTTTGTTTGCTCATCTGCTAATCAGAGCCGACTGTACTTTCCTCCCAGGAGTCTTGGGAAGCAGACCACACTTGTGAAGTCTCACAGATTTTCTCATCTGCAAATACATGCTCGTATGAAAATACCCTGGGTTATTTTTTAACTTCCTTAGGTTAGCCTAGGTAAATGTTTTCCATTTAGTTGTCCGAGTTTGACTAAAATATCCCTGTGTACAATCTCTGTTGAAAATGTTTATATTTCCCTATTCTCACGCACTACAGCAACCCCTAATTAATAGCACTGACTTCCAAATAGGCCCACTCCATTTCCAGACTGCCAAGGTAGGGTCAAAGTTCAAGCCTCCATATGCTGGAAGGAACAAATCTAGAAAGCTGTTTTCCCAGCAGCAGAAGCCTTCCTCTTTGGGTCCCCGTATAATTGTGTGGTTTAGTGAATGGGCTGGAGGGAATCCTATTTTCTCTTTTACTTTCCAGTTTTGGTGCCTTCACCATCCCCTTTGAAATCAAAGTTTATGAAAAAGCAGCCAAATAACAGGTTTTGCCTGATATTCTTTATGAATTCTTTGTAGGGTAATCCCAAATGTCATCATCATCAATGGTATTTATAGAGTGTTTACTATGTGCACAGCACTGTATTAAGGGCTTGAGGGAGTACAATGCAACATTTAATGCATTTGATTTGGGGCAGGAAAAATGATGCTGGCTATTTACAATAGCAGACTTCCATTCAGTGATCTCAAAATTGTCACTATCACCATTATGAAGCTGAACAATGCCAGCCCCATACTGTTTCTTGTGTTCTGCTCGGGGAACAGAACTCAAGCTAACCACTACACCCTATTTCCACCTCTTTTTTTCCCTTTGCCATCTCCCAGACAACAGTACAATGTTTCCCCCATTTCCTTGCTTAGCATCATTTGAAGAAAATGCCTTGTAATTCTCTGACCCAAGAGTTGCACCTTTCCTAGGTGCATTCTCATGATCTTCAGAATGTGCTGTTCAATGATAGAAGCAAAGTTCCAAATTGGATCCAGAATCCTAAATCACAGAGGGTAGGGTTTGCAGGATAGGGTTTAGACCATAGTTATTAAGGCCATACCCCATTTTATCTGAGGCCAGGAGGGTGCTAAAATACTGAAAACTGTTTCTAACAATAATAATAATGATTATGGTATTTGTTCAGTGCTGATTATGTGTCAAACACTGTACTAAGCACTGGGGCAGATACAAGATAATCAGATTAGACACAGCCCTTGTCCCACATGGAGCTCACAGCCTAAATAGATGAGGAACCTGAGGCACAGAGAAGTTACATGATTTGCCAAAGGTCACACAGCAAGTGACACAGCTGGGATTAGAACCCAGGTCCTCTGACTCTCAGGCCTGTACTCTTACCATTTTAAGGAGAATAAGGAATTTGTACATAATTACAGAATTTCATCTTATATAATTTCATCTGATTGCCTTTTCATTTTACATTATCTTGGTAAATTTAATATGTTTAACTTTCCAACTAAATTTAACAAGATAACATATGATGAAGGAACAATCAGACAAAATCTAGCTGAAGTCCTCAGGATTAAAAAGGCTGTCAAATTCTTTATCAGTTGATTGTCCAGTGTTTTGGAAAGTGAACCTCTAGACTCGTTTATCTCGATCAAATAATGTCACAGAGATGTAAACAACGTAAGATGTAGCCTAGCAAAAAAAACAAAATTAGAACTATGTACTTTAACCAATTCTAAATGGTAACTATTAGAGTATTATGGTATTTGTGAGAATTTACTATGTGTCAAGTGTTGGGGTAATCAGTCATATTTATTGAGTGCTTACTGTGTGCAGAGCCCTGTACTAAGGGCTTGGGAGAATACAATAAAACAGAGTTGGTAGACACATTCTCGGACCACAAGGAGTTTACGGAATAGAGGGGGAGTCAAACATCATTATAAATAAATTACGGATATGTACCTCACAATGCTGAGGGGCAGACGGTGGTGGGGAATAAAGGGTGCCAATCCAAGTACAAGGGTGATGCAGAAGACAGTGGAAGATGACAAAATAAGGGCTTAGTCAGGTAAATCAGATTGGACACAGTACCTCTGTCATGCAGAGGTCAGAGTCTAAAAGAAAGGGAAAGCAAGTATTTCATCCCCATTTATAGGTAAAGTATTTCATCCCCAAGGCAAATACGGGCGGTCAGAGACATAGCTGGGTATAGAATCCTAGTCTCCTGGCTCTCCACCCCATATTCTCTCCACTAGGCCATCGGGTCTCTACTGTCTTGATTCTATTTATTTGCTATTGTTTTAATGGGATGTTCATCCCCTTGATCCTATTTATCGTTATTGTTCTTGTTTGTCTGTCTCCCCCGATTAGACTGTAAGCCCATCAAAGGGCAGGGACTGTCTCTATCTGTTACCGATTTGTACATTCCAAGTGCTTAGTACAGTGCTCTGCACATAGTAAGCGCTCAATAAATACTACTGAATGAATGAATGAATATCTTGAATTAAGCTAATGTGGATTTTAAGATGAAATTCATATTTGAAATGACTGTCACATCAATATTATGATATAAAATATAAAAACAGTTTGCTTTTTTCATCACCTTTCCTCCTAAGCACCTTCCATCTAGACTGTAAGCTCATTGTGGGCAGGGAACATATCTATCAACTCTGTTATATTGTACTCTCCCAGCTGCTTAGTACAGTGTACTGCACAATGGAAAGTGCTCAATAAATAGCACTGGGAAGTGACTGATTGATAAGTGAATGAGTCACTGAAAAAGGCCTCCTCTACCGGAGCACTTCTCATTCTTTCTAATGTAAGGTTATAGCACAATCTTATAATTAGTACAGTCACATCTTATTCAGTTCAAACATAGTTACCTTCCTGGAAAATGCTGGAAAAATATTTTGTTAAATGATTTTATAAATCAGTGGGAATTAGGAGAATATATTCACAAGAATGGAGGACTCAGTTTTCAGAATTTAAATAAATGTTGATACAAATTTAAGCACCAAACCGAACTAAAATAGATGCTATTTAAATTATTATTTTAATAATATAATCCAAACTGAAATGTAAAACAGCAAAGCTTGATTTTCCTTGAATTAATCAGTCAGACAAATCAGTGAATTTTTTTATGGCATTAGTAAGGCACTCATTATGTTGTGCAGGCACTACTAAGCAATGAGGTAGATACAAGATAATCAGGTTGGACACAATCCATGTCCCACATGAGAATCGTAGTCTTAATCCTCATTTTATAGATGAGGTAACTGAGCCACAGAGAAGTCAAGTGTCTTGACTAAAATTACTCTGCAGACAAGTGCTGGAGACAGAATTAGAACTCAGGTCATTAGGCCATGTTGCTTCTCATTGAAAAAAGGGAATTCAATACCTGTTCTCCCTTCTTAGACTGTGGGCCCCTTGTGGGACAGTGACTGTATCTGACCTGATTATCGTGAATTGACCCCAGCACTTAAGACAGTTCTTGGCACATAGTAAGTGCTTAACAAATATTACAATTATTATTACAGTCCTTTCCTCTCCATCCAAACTGCTACCACGTTAGTATAATAATCACTCATCCTATCCCATCTGGTTACTGCATCAGCATCCTTTCTAATCTCCCAACCTCCTGTCTCTCCCCACTTCAGTCTAGACTTCACTCTGCTGCCCGGGTTATCATTCTACAGAAATGCTCTGGGCATGTCACCCCTCTCCTCAAAAATCTCCAGTAGCTGCCTATCAACCTCCATATCAAGAAAAAACTCCTCACTCTTGGCTTCAAAGCTCTCCATCACCTTGCCCCTTATTACTTCACTTCCCTTCTCTCCTACATCCCAGGCTGCACACTCTGTTCCTCTGGTGCTAACTTTTGTAATTCTATTTATTTATATTAATGATGTGCAAATATCTATAATTCTATTTATTTATATTAATGCTATGGATGCCTGTTTACTTGTTTTGATGCCTTTCTCCCCCCTCCTAGACTGTGAGCCCTTTGTGGACAGGGATGGTCTCTATCTGTTGCTGAATTGTACTTTCCAAGGGCTTAGTACAATGCTCTGCACACAGTAAGTGCTCAATAAATACGACTGAATGAATGAATTACTATCCTACATAACCTTACCAGATGCCTGTGAAAATGCACAGAAGGTAGGAATTGAAGACACTCTTTCCCCATAAGGAGCTCACAGTATTGGGTGGAGAGGAGGAGTGCAGTGGGGAAGGGAAGACAAATTCAGAAACAAATTATTAGATATCAAAAATTAACTTTTCAGTAAAAAATTGAACATGAACTTCCTACTTAAACACTGTTCAGGGACTGTTGACAAGTACCAATCAGAATACAATCCAGGTTGGGTATCTGGGGCAAAGCAGTCTCCACCTTCTAAAAGGTTCTGTGTGGCTTTGTTCATTTTTATTTAATAGAGGACCCTGCTGTCTCATGATGTAAAGGCACTTTCCCTCACTGCCAGCCATCTCTCTGTACTGTGAGTTCATTGGGGGCAGGGAACATGTCTGTTTATTGTTATACTGTACTCTCCCAAGCGCTTAGTAGAGTGCTCTGCACACAGTAAGTGCTTAAATAAATACAATTGAATGAGTCTGCTTCTTGTATTCCATGTGCCCAGGCAAAAGCCAGAATCTTACACCTTATCTAATTTGCTGCTCTTGGCACAAAATGTACCATTCAGCACTGTACCGTCCGGCAACCAGAAAAATTGATATAGATCGATCCTGGACTAGAACCCTAGAGCCAGCCGTTCTCCAAGCCACCCCTAATGCCCGGTTCGACTGCTACTTTTAGCCACTAGAGACCATGTTAAGTAAAGGGTGTTGCCATGTTATTCAAGAAGAAAGCATCCCCAAATTATGCCATGCAAATTGGTGCTATGCCATCTCCCACGAAAATGTATGAAATCTGGGTGGGTCAGCTACACCCTACTTCCTCCAAAGAAGTTCATTACAAGGAGTTTGGAGAAGATTGTCTCAAATCTTCATCACTTCAGTTCCAAATGTAACCTGCTCTCATTTCACCTGCAACAAAAAAAAGTCTTATTTCTAGTTCCATCACTGGTCTGTTAAGTAATTTGCCGAAAGCTAACAAAGTCTGGCTACATCCTCATAGCGACTGTTTAAACCCATTACTTTTTCTTTTAATCAAATCACGCTTGTGTCAAAATAGACGATTCTCGCCATGAATCTCCCTGGTTTGTTACAGGTCACCGGTTGCACCTTGAAAATGTTTGCTCTCCTAAGCGTCTTCTCTCCGGCCCCCAGCTAAATTGCTCAAGCCAGGCCTGATCATTTTTCTATACACATAGAACCCTGATTAACATAAACAGAGTGGCAATCTTGGCAGCAAGAGAATTTCAACCCCAGAAAAAATAAGAATTTAAATACGCTTCTGGTCAGGGAGTGCTTTGGGTCCTCTGAACTATTGCAGGCTGGACGAGATGGGTATTTAGGGGTCCGGGCTCCAATTCTGTTAAAAAAAACAATCCCTCAAAATTCCGTAACCTGGTGTCACTGAGAGAGTGCCTTCCTCATTCATCTCTGCTTTTAGTAATACTCTAAAGCTGCTGGAGGACCAGCAAGGGAAACCCTAATAATCTGTCTACAGCAAGCGATTCACAAGCCTCGACTATTTGTACAGGGTCTCCTTAAACATGAAACTAAGCTGTAGAGGCTATTTTCTTTGTTGAACATATTAAGTAAATAAAAATGTTTCTAAGATGTGGCCACACAATTAGTTTGGAGTTATTTATCCTGGAGTTTGTATGGTTTAGAAAAACTCCATCTTCTTGGCTGATGCTGTCCTAATGCATTTAACTTCAGCCATCAGCTATGATTAAACACCTGCTGTTGTGGGGAAACAAAGCACACTAATCCAATATGTATTTCTGACATCTTAAATATCACCCAGTCCCCTGACATCAGGCACAGCTTTTCAGCGGGATGGAATTCCACAGCATATTTTTCTAATTTATGGATGGACAATAAATCAAAATTAAGCCTTGGGCAATGAAATATACATCAGTGCAGAATGAACTGACTGCAAACTAGGGCATAGCACAACCGAGGGGAGAGGGATGTATTAATGGAAGCCTAAACTGCAAACATTGAAGTGAAAATTAAGGAACTTTATATGCCATTTTGCCTCTAGAAAATCAGAAGGCAAAAAGGCAACATACACTGTAAACACATTTTTTTCTATTTTTCCCAGCTCCTTACACTATGGAGGATATTTAAACCCATACTGAGACCTATATTTTCATGACCTGACCCAGGGTTTGGTTTAGAGAATTTTTTCCCTTGGGGTGCCTGTGTTTTGATTATTTCACCCAGTTGTTTTTTTTAATTATTTTCTGTTTTACTCTTGATGGAAGAGCAAACAAAGACTGTGTTCTGGCTTCAGCCTTTAAATACAGCAAGAGAAGGACTGCGACCTCGTAGTCTAATGAGATTGGCGGGGTGGGAGAGTTATCCAGCTTGTGGGGAAATATTCAGGGGTCTCTTCCACCTCTGATGAAGCTAAAATTTGAAAATGACAGGCTGCACCCCCATTTTGAGGCTCATTCTAAGTAGACACCCTCAATCACCTCTTATGCAACTCCCCAAGTCCCTTCTGCCACCCAACTGCCTAAACATACACACGCATACAACCTCCCCCATCCCTTGCAGCCATCGTGGGTAGTAAAACAATGCCTGGCTGTGTAGCCCAGTAATAACATTTTGTATTTATGAGCGTGTCAGACCTCTTTACAAACATTATCTCTTGAATCCTCCCAACACCCCTCGGAGGGCGATAGATGGTGAGCATTATTACCTGCATGCTGGAGATGGAGAAACAAAGCCATAAAAATAGGTTAAGTGATGTGTCTTGGGTTATGCAATGAGCTAGCGTTGGAGCTAGAAAAAACACCCGGCACTCTTGATCTCGTGATTCTGCCCTCTCCCCTGGAGCAAAAGTCCTCCCTCTAATCCAGAGGCCATCAATCTACTCATTTTTGTCTTTAGGTTTCTAATTCTCTAAGCTCATTGTTTAGAGAAATGCACCATTTGGAAAAATGTTTGCACAACAGCCCTACTGAAGCTAACTCTTCATCCTGATTGCAAGGTACCCTAAAATTTGGTCAGGATTTGGGGCTGATCGCTCTTCACCCAGAACCTGGCTGAGGTTGGGTTCCTTGAATTTGATGAAGCCCTAGAAATTGGGGCACATTTCCCTTTCCCCAAAGAATGTCTTCCTTTTCTCTGCTGAGCCTGCCTCTGTCTATTCTTCCTAAAGTCTCATGAAACAGCTGTGCCACCTGGTTGGGAATTCTTTATCATTAGGAAAAAAATGTGTTTTAATGACAAGCAAAAGTCAGCTGTTTTTTGTGGAAGAAAATATCCAGAACCTGGTGTCACTCGGGAGCCCACAAGCAAAGACCTCATTAGAAAGAGCCCGAGCTTGGGAGTCAGAAGTCATGGGTTCTAATCCCAGCTCCGCCACTTGTCAGCTGTGTGACTTTGGGCAAGTCACCTAACTTCTCTGCTCCTCAGTCACCTCATCTGTAAAATGGGGATTAAGACTGTGAACCCCACCTGGGACAACCTGATCATACTGTATCCCCCCCAGCGCTTAGAACAGTGCTTCACACATAGTAAGCGCTTAACCAATGCCATCGTTATCATTATCATCTCTTTATCAATCCCGATGATGCAGGAGGCATGAGCCATGGTTTTAGTCCCTCTTCTTGGCAGACTGTGGCCTTTTTCTAGCCTTATAAATTTTGAACCTTGAAGCGCTAATGTTTAACATTTGCCAAATCCTTTAGGGGTACCGTTTGCTTTTACTCTAGGAAACAACATTAGAGTTATCCGGGCAAATGGCCATTACTACATAATTGCTACTCGTAGACTTTTAAAGTGAGGCAGAAGTTCACAGCCATATTATCTCATCTATTATTCCCAGTCTGGGGCTTAAAGAACTTCAGGGAGAGAAGCATAAGAAAGTCTCATAAGATATAAGTTGTGTTCTTGAAAAATCTGAAGCTATTGCCCCATACAGAAGGCAGTGATTCAATGGAAACTAGTGGGTGAGGGAGTAAATGATCAAAAGCACCATCACAAATGACATATTTTGATTCAAAATTCATTATTATTACATCAAACAGGGAGAATTTTACACCATTGCCGCTCATTGTTCTATAACTGTATAAAATGTTATAAAGTCACATAAACCTGAAGAAGCATAAAACACTATTCAGAACAGAAAGGCTGAGGCAGAGGGTGAAATCATAGCACCATTATACCTAAATACCACATGGCATGCACACAACCATTACTTCCTACATAAACTTATTTGCTCCGACCTGTGGATCATGTTATGCCTAGAACTGAGACATGCTACTGAAAGCCCGTTCCCTACTCTTTTCATCGTGCTGCATCAGATCGGGTAAAAATGCATGGTGTTATAGCAGCGAGTAGGGCCATTACGTTAGCAAATCTGGCAGAGGTCTACTGTTGCTGTCAGCTGACAGGACCTCAGTCTCTCTGAATTCAAGGTTGAGTCCTGTGCTGTGTACTGAACATTATCATTTCAGGAGTTTATTTAACTTCCCAGGAAGCTAACTGGGTTTTTTTTTTCCCATCAGGCCGTTCAATATTCATTAATATTCTGCTGTACAGTTCAAGCATGTTCACTTTTTGAAACTTGGAATCAGTGGTCACATGTCCTTTTTTCTTGACTGGTACCCTTACAAATACTTTGGTGACCCCTAAATATTCATCCTCCTGAAAGTACTGACAACTGGGGGAGATTAGTTCTCATCTTTGTTCCTTGAGAGAAGTAGGAAGAACTTAACACTTCTGCAACAATAATGCAATTGTATGCTCACAAACACTCATATACTTCTGAATATATCTACTCACATACTCTCCTTAAACACCAACTCTTATATATATCCACTTCTTCTTTCTATTCAGAGTCTGTTACTCCTAATAGATCGTAGCTCTTTGAAGGCAAGGATTCTATCTGTTAGAGCTTTTTAACTCTCCCACGTACAGTGCTTTGCAAACAGTAGGCACTCACTAAATACTGTTGACTGACTGACTGGTGTCGTGCAGAAACCTGTGGTGCTATAGGTAATGGGTCAGTTAGTCTTTGGTATTTATTGAGCATTTACTGTGGGCATAAAACTGCAGTAGACACTTGATGCAAATAGAAGATAAAGCCCTCCCCACAAGGAATTTACAGTCTAATGAGAAAGGTGGTGTTCACTCTTGAGTTAAGGAAACTCATTATCATCAGTGCTATTTATTGAGCTCTTACTGTGTGCAGGGCAATGACAGAAATGTACTGCTGGACTAAGACAAAAAGGAGACTATTGGGCAACAAACCTACAATGGACTGGATCAAACACCAGAACATCTCGAGATTCTCATCATCGTCATCAATAATGCAGAGCTTGGGAGCTTGGGAGCGTACAAAGAGTTACAAGACAATCCCTGCCCTCGGGGATCTTACAGTCTAGCGTCTATAGCACCAAGCAGTGCCCATGTGTTCCACCGCCTTCACCACTGTGTAGCTCCTCAGCCTATTTTTCCCAAGCAGAGCTGGGGGATTCCGCAGAAGGGATTTCCCATCTACTTGGTCAGCATGTGCCATTTCTCCCATGGCCAGCAAACAGTAGCCTATCTGCACGAGACATAACAGAGTAGTTGGACACTAGGAAAGGAGTTTGACAAAGCTGTCACATCTGCTCAATATTTATAGTGAAATAATAAAGTGTATTGCTGTTGATGGTTACCATAGTGGTATTAACATTGGCAGAGGGAGATGATGTAATCTCAAGAATGCCGATGACATCCTTATTGCTGAGTCCGTCGTTTCTAGCAACAGTAAAGCTGGCGGCTTAAACTAGAGGAGATTTAGACACTGATGATGACAGCTGAGAAGTAGCATATTTCAGCAATAGCACGAGATGAAAATGAATAAGAAAAGCAAGTGAAGGGTTATGCTGCCAATATTTTATGATAAGTAGAGAGAGCTGCATCCCCATGAACATTTTAAAGAGGCTGGCAGGGGCCTAGTCAGCATTCATAAGAATGAAGACCGGCACGTTAAAAGGTCTGCCCGGGAGACAATTGCCTTTACGTTTTCTCATTGGGAGCCGTTTCTCAGGTCTAATTCAGACTCGCGGTCTGATTAGTATGGTAGAGCAGTTAGCAGAGCCTCAATTTACAGACTTTAACCAAAAGGGGAGATGAAGACCAACATACAGATGCAGCTACTGTCAAACTGAGTTAAACCTAGAGTGATGACGACAATATCTTGGCGAAGAAGGGGAATGACAACAGATTGAAAGGAAGCATCATCTGTTTCCAGAATCCTTGAGCATTTCCTTTTGAAATAACTCATTCTGTGTGTCTAGATTTCCTGACAGGTAAATCACGAAGAAAGGCACCCGGATTCATCAGGGTAAATACCACTTTGCAGCTCTGTGGAAGGATTTGTGGTGGTGTTTGGGAGAACTGAGTTTTCAAAGAATTCATTGCTCATCAGTGGTTCCATTCATCTTCCCTCCTTTCCTCCAAAGTCAGTGGGGGAATTTGGATCAAACCCATATCCCCGACCCACCCTCTTCTTGGAGCCAGTAAGGGCAGTTAGTGCAAGGAATAAGGCAAACAGGCTTTCCTCCCAGTTCCCTAATCCCATTCCTCCTCAGAATCAAACCAGCTTGATTCTGGCCAGGGCCATCCCTCCCAAACATAATTTGGGGCAGCTTCCCCAGGGCCAACACTTGGGGGACCTCTCTTGCATTTCCCTTGCTCCCCTTATTCCTCCTTCCCTAGCCCAGCTGCAAGCAATGAGCAAAAGAGGCAGATGCCTCAGGACACATAGTGCAGGGAACAGCAATGGTTGAAAACCTGAACATGTTCACCACCATCCATTTTTTTAAATGGAATTTCTTGAGCACTTTTATGTGCCAGGCACTGTACTAAGTACTGGGGTAGATATATGTTAATCAGGTTGGACACAGTTTACGTCCCATATGGGGCTCACAATTCCCTCTTCCTGAGCTGAAAATGGTGCCCGCATTTTCAGGGAGCTGAGGGGGTAACACAGTGGCTCTGGAGTAAATGAGAGCATCGTGGTCCTCTCCCTCGCCACCTCCCCTAGGGGCCTGGGGGAAGTTTCATATGGTGTCACTCCATTAAGCTGCAGGTCCAGAGTAATATATACACCATCAAGTGTGTCTGGGGCAGTGACTGTTTCCCCATTTCAGGGCAGTCAAATGTCTGTACAAATGGGTAGCAGAAAACAGTAAGAAAAGATTGATGACTAAATAAATGAAATAAACTGACACGCACATGAATCCTAAAGTGACAGTTAAGATGACATGACCAGGGAGGTGAATGGGAATCAGCTGGGAAAGGCCTCCTGGAGGACATGGTTTTTTTCAGGAGGCTTGGAAGGTGGAGAAGGGCAGGGCTGAACTCCTGGGGATATGAAGAGTAGATGGAACCAAAGCCTTCAATCTGGCATCTCTGGCAAAAATAAAGTTCCTTTCAAAATACAATTGGCATATGTTCTTTAAATAATATTGATTGACTAAATATTTAAATCCTCCCCTGAAAGTTTTCCACCTCCTATAGTAGTTACTGTCTGTCTCCCACTCTAGACTGTAAGCTTATTATGGGCAGGGAACATGTCTACCACCTCTGTTGCAATGTACTTTCCCATGGGCTTAGTACAGTAATCTTCATCCAGTAAGCACTCAATAAATACTATTCATTGATTGTTAATAATAATAATAATGGCTTTGTTACAGACTAATTGCTGGGACTGATACAAAATAATCTGATTGGACAGGTTCCTGCTCCCCTCAGTGTTCAAAATCTAAGAGGGAGGGAGCAGCAAGCATTTTCTACTTATTTTAGAGATGAGGAAACTGAAGTTTCCCAAGGTCACACAGCAAACTAGTGGCAGAGCTGGATGAGAATCCAGGCCTCCTGGCTTCCAGTCTCAGGCTCTTTCCTTTGGATCACACTGACTTCCGGGAAAAATAACTAATGTTCATTTGAAAACAAGCTCTTGCTCTTCACCCCCAAGGATCCCACCAAATTGACAGACATAGCCTCAGATATTCCAATTTTCCAGCTCATTTTCATCTTCAACTGCAATCTTTCCAGTTTATTTTCCTTTAAAATTTTCTGCTTTTAAAACTTCTTTTTTAATCTCCTTCACTTATTTTTTTTTCAGTTTGGGCTTCAGGGACAATGGGTAGACACATATGGAAACCCAATCAGGATGGACTGTGGGTAAATATTGACAAGAAGTCAGTGTGGCCGAAACACTGTGGAGAAATGGAAATCTTCCCTCTCCCAGGGTTATTTCCTCAACCCAACACTTGACAGCACCTCAGAGTTCCTGTAAGGCCTGACACAACTGAATGCAAAACTTGGGAAACACCGCACCGTGTCCGGAACTGTTGCCAAGCATAATTCTGCCTGATGTAATTCCTCCTTGACAAGTCTGTTTCTCCGGCATTAAAGACTGCCAGCAGCCTCCAGAGTGGGGAGTCCCCCACCCCTGAGTACATGGTTAGAGCAAAGAATCAGGAACCCCTGAACTGGACCAGTGGCTATTTCTCTGACACACTCTAACGGGTCATGGACCCAAAAGAAAATTCTAAAACATTATTTTCTCCAAATCACGAGACATTTAAACAGGGTAAACATCCCCAAGTCGTTTTTATTTGCCCACACATGATTCCATGGGAGGGACTGCTCTGTGACTGGCAAAGGTTCTGCAGCTGCATCCAGTGAGGTGGGGCTCACAGTCAGCAATGGTGCTGATTCCCTGGCATTGCCTTTAACCCCATCCCCATGTTTGATAGTTCTTTACATGGGCAGTCATTGGATAGAAAATGGAAGAGGAGGGTAGAACTCGTAAGGGAGGGGGTCTGTCCAGGTACCTCTCTCCTGTCCTGTTGTTTTGTTTTTACAGCATTTATAAAGCACTTATTATGTGCCAGGCACTGTACTAAGTGCCGGGGTAGATACAAGCTAATCAGGTTAGACACGGTCCATATCTCACATGGGGTTCACAGACTTAATCCCCATTTTACAGATGAGGTAACTGAGGCACAGAGATGTTAAGTGACTTGCCCAAGGTCACAGAGCAGACAAGAGGCAGAGCTGGGATTAAAACCCAGGTCCCTCTGACTCCCAGGCCTGTGCCTTATCCACTAGGCCATGCTGTTTCACGCTGCTGTTGTGGTCTGGAAGCTGCTCTCCACTCCCTCCACACCCTCCATCAGACACCTACCCTGTTTGATCCTGGGGCCATGGGAAGGAGAATCCACACAGATAAGAGGTTTAGCCTGGACCTGCATTTCTACCCTTCTGGGCAAGACTTTCCCATCTGGACATGAGCGAGAACTTCCTGGTGACCAGATCAGAGTAATCAAGTCAAAGCAGTCTGTGGAGTTTCCATGCAGAAAAAAATGGCCCTGAAGAACATAAGCTCCTATGCTCCAACCAAGGGCCCTCCACGTTGTGGTCATTCCAAAAAGTGGTCAAAAGGCCATGCTATTTGTTGAGTTTCATGTAGGCGGTCCAGTTTTCTGCTACACTATCCCATCGAGTATAACAATGATAATTATCATGTTATTTGTTAAGCTCTTACTATGTGCCAGGCACTGTACTAAGCATCAGGTGGATACCGGCAAATCAGGTTGGACACAGTCCCCGTCCCACATGGGGTTCATAGGCTCAATCCCCATTTTACAGATGAGGTAACTGAGGCCCAGAGAAGTGAAGTGACTTGCCCAAGGTCACATAGCAGACCAGTGGTAGAGTCAGGATTAGAACCCATGACCTTCTGACTCCTACGACCATGCTCTATCCATTATGCCATGCTGCTTCAGGATGCTTTTACCTCCAGAATTATTTTAAGCACTCGGCTTTCCTCCACTGTCAGGCCTGCTACTGAGACTCTCAGTTTAGAAATGGCACCCATATTTACAGGGACCTGGGAGGGGAACACAGTGGAAGGAAACAATGGAGAAATGCTCTAGGTTCAGATGGACGTGTGTAAACGTTCCATACGATGCCATTATTATGCATAATGCTTTATGTCGAGCGTAATACACATAACCTCTAGACTATAAACTAGCCCTCTACAGTGTAAGCTCATCCTTTAGACTGTAGTAAATTTGCTGTGGGCAGGGAACATGTCTACCAACTCTGTTGTACTATACTCTCCCAAGTGCTTAGTACACAGTAAGCACGCAATAATTACTATTGATTGATAACCTCACAAACATCTAAGTGTCCAGCACCTGCAGGTGCAGTTGCTGGCTACCTTAAGTAGCCTGCAAACTCCTCCTGGAGCCTCTGGTTCCCTCTCCAGCCATCTAAACCCACTCCATTGGAGAACTCATTTGCTCCCATTGATTCAACTACCATTTCTACATCTCTAGCCCTGATTTCTCTCCTGCTCTACAGTCTCATCTTTTCTCCTCTCTTCAGGATATCTTTACCTGGATGCCTCGCCGACACCTCAAAGTTACCATATCCTCAACTTCCTGCCCAAACTTTGTCTTCCCCTTGACTTTCCCATCACTGTAGATGGATAAGTCTACTAGCTACCAATGTGTGTCTACCATCACAAGCTGGTAATCTTGGAATTATCCTCGATTCATCTTTCTCATTCAACCCACACACTCACCCTCACCAAAGCCTTCTTGTGAAGTTCTTCCTTCACAACACTGCTAAAATCCTCCCTTTCCTCTCCATCCAAGGTGCTACCACATTGATCCGAATACTTATCCTATCCTGCCTATTGCCTCAGACTCCTTGCTGACCTCCCTGCCTCCTGTCTTTCTCCACTCTAGTCCAAACTGCACTCCGCTGTCCTAATCAGTTTTCTAAAAAACTGTTGAGTCCTACTCCTCAAGAACTCCACTCATCTTCACGTCAATCAGAAACTACTCATATTAGCTATAAAGCACTCTATCACCTTGCAGATTTCCCACTACAACCCAGTAAGTTCATTTCACTCCTCTACATCAACCTTTTCATTGTGCCTTAATCTTATCTATCTTACCACCAATCTTATTTACTGAGTGTTTACTATGTGCAGAGCACTGTTCTAAGCACTTGCAAGAGTACAATATAGCAGAACTAGCAGACACATTCCCTTCCCTTCCCTAGCTTAAGGTTTAGAGCTCATAGGTGTACTAACCCCTCTAGCCTGGAACTTCCTCTCCCTACATATTTGACAGCTAATCACTCTTCCCATCTTCAAAGATCTATTAAAATCACATCTCCTCCAAGAGGGCTTCCCCAACTATACCCTCATTTCTCATTCTCCCTCTCCCTTCTGCACCACTCTTGCACTTGGATTTGTACCCTTTATTCAACACACCCTCAGTCCCACAGCACTTATGCACAAATCCAGAATTTATTTTAATGTGTCTATCTAGATGAAAGCTCCTCGTGGACAGAGAACAGGTCTACCAACCCTGTTATATTGCACTCTCCAAGTGCTTAATACAGTAAGCACTCAGTAAATACCACTGACTGATTGATTGATTTACTTCCTCACTCAACTCATCAATCACGTCCCCTGCAATGCTTTACAAAAATGACAGGAGCATTCACATGCTATACTTACTTCTACCCAGATTGAACAACCAAAGGAAGCCCAAAATTGTAGTCCTGCTTCTTCATCACTCTTGGGATCCAGAATGGACCAATTTACCACTTGTTGCCTCAGTTTCCTCACCTATAGCTTGGGGAGATGATACCCATCTATCCTTTGCCTGTTCCCTCAAGCCATCTCAGAATCTTGGCCACTAGCAAGATGTGGACAAGAGTAGAGATTCAGATGCACCTCTCCTGCTGTAGCCCCTCTCCTACTCCACCAGATGTTTCCCCACCCTGGATCTCCCTTCCTGCCCAAACCCAACTGACTACAGCTCTTTTCATGTTCAAAGCCCTCCTAAAACCTCGGGCCTTGTTAGAGACCTGGATTGAACCATTGCCGCCCCATGAGCATGTCACTTTTTTTCTGTTGTATTTTCCCAAGCGCTTAGTAAAGTACTCTGCACTCGGTGGGTGCTTGATAAATACAATTACTGTTACTACTATAGTTGTCATTTTGGTTTTATTGAAACAACACCAGCGGCATGTGAGTTGCAACTTTCTTTTGGTTGGGTTTGGGGGATGGAGAGGAAAGCGTTGCAGAGTTTAGAGAAGAGTTGTTCAGGGAACAGCTGCAGGGAGTTCAGAGGAGGCTGTTCTTCCTGCTAATGGAAATGATAAAAACATTTTTGAGGATGATCCAGCTCACAGATTGTTGTTAGAGCTGGCTGCCATTTTATGTTTTGGCAAAAGGGCTTAGAGCTTTAATGCTGAAGCTCTGCATCAATCCATTTTTTAAAAAATAAGGAAGAATCAGTGGATGCTCGATATGCTGACTAGGTTAAAAAACACACGCAAAACCTTCTCTCTCTAAATCTCTCTTTTGCAGTTTCCAAATGTGGATCTGTAAACTATGTAGGTCTTTCCCTGTGGGTCTCTTTTTCTTCTGCATTTTCCTTCTCCCTGAAATTCAATCTCTTCCCCCTTCCATTCTCTAGGCCTTCCCTCCTACATCCTCTTTCCTTTGCTCTCCTTTTCCCCTCCTCCCTCTGCCCTTTCCTTTGTTCCTTGTTTTTGCGTATTAACATATTAGAAGCATTAACCGGTAGCCATGAAAAGATGAGGCAAGAAGGGGGTGGGGGTAGGGGGCCGATCCTGCCAGATTTTCACTGATTCCTGCAGCCAGTTCTGAATTCTGTGATGTTTGCTCCAGCTGTGAAATTGCAATAAAGCCGGGACTGTGCCTATATTCTCCCCTTTCATCGGGCGGCACAGTAGACATGGATTGAATGTTGAACAGTCACACCACATTGACACTTTCTAAATGCATTACATAGTCTGTTGAGGGGCTCAAAGATCCAAGATGGCTTGAATGAAAAACAATTCCTCCCAGCGGTGAGGGGGACTTCATTCAAAAAGATGTATCGGATTAGAAATATGTTTCTGCTTTTGCCTCCTTGTCTGGGGCCAACTGCCTCCCAAATCTACCTCACTAAGCTCCCGACCTCCCCAAGGAAACTCCACAAGGGAAAGGAAGTACTCCTTTCTTGAGTACTGTTTATCTCTTTGGTCTCCCTGCTGCAGTCATCTCCCAGCTTTCAACTGTGATGCCATATCAGTGGCATTTATTGAGCATTTACTGTGAGCAGAGCACTCTAAGTGCTTGAGAAAATGGGATACAATAGATTTGGTATACACAATCCCTGTTTACAATGATCTTACAGTCTAGAAGCCTTTCTGTATCATCTTACATATCATCTAAGACCTTACTCTATTACTGCCCTGAAAACACTTCCTCTGACCTCATTTTTGGCTGTCCCCTTTCAGCTCACCATGCCACAGCAGTTCTCCATCTCTTATGTCCTGCTCAGGGAGGCTGGGCTGAGGCAAGCAGAGCTGTACTACTAGGAGACAGTTTCAGCCAAGACTTCATTTTCTATGATCCTTCCTCTTCTGCCATTTGATGGTTTAGAAGGGATGCTGCTAGAACTGCTCAAAAAGCTACAAAGAGCACTTGTTGGGGGTCCAAATCTCCTAGCCACCTAGATTGGCAACAAACACGGAAATAAAAATTGATCTGTTTTTAAATTTCCAAGGAAGTAATCTCCTATTCATAACTAAAGGCTCAGCCAGAGCAGAGATCAAGATAGCATCCTTACTCTCTTTAGTTCGAAGGGCGTGCGGTGAGGAGACCAATTTAAAAAAAGTATTTAAACCGAGTGTTCTCCAGCACTAATGGATAGGCAGTGATGCAATCCCTGCCCTCAGGATCTTAGGGTCTAAGGGGGAAGGACAGAAGATGCAAAATGTCAAAAATACCATAGTTAAATGAGCTGTGGGGGGGGTGAAGGGGGTGTGACGGGTAGATAGGAACAATACATGTGGGTGAATGAATAAATCAAAAACCTAGGAGTGCCGAAGTGGTTGAGGAGATGGCATGATTGGGAAGATGGGGTTTAAAAGCTCTCAAACCCCACCCTTTCCAAACAATTTTTCTGATCAAGATGAAGCAATAATCCAGGGCCCACCCAAGCCTTCACTTCTCATGCAGCTGTGGTTCACCTGCATGCCTGAGTATCTGTGCACATACAAAACGCTTTCCTTTGTCTCCAGAATTTCTCCCACCAAACCCATCACCAAACCAACCCTTAACCAATTCCTACCTACCTGGCTAATTCCTCTCTCATTGGTCTCTCTCTCTCTTCTAGTTTAGTTAGGATTTGTAGTAAATGGTGCACATACAAAACGCTTTCCTTTGTCTCCAGAATTTCTCCCACCAAACCCATCACCATACCAACCCTTAACCAATTCCTACCTACCTGGCTAATTCCTCTCTCATTGGTCTCTCTCTTTCTCTTCTAGTTTAGTTAGGATTTGTAGTAAATGCTATCTGCTGGGGTAGATGAAAAGATAATCCAATCACAGTCCCTGTCTCATACATGACTCACAATCTGAGAGGTAGGTAGAGCAGATATCTACACCCCATCTAACAGAACTCATTAAGGGCAGAGAACATTTCTGCTAATTCTGTTGCCCTCTACTCTCCCAAGCTCTTAATACAGTGTTCTGAAAATAGTAAGCACTTCATAAATACGACTGATAGATTCATTGATGAGGCAAACGAAGCCCAGAGAGGTTAAGTGCCTTGCCAAGTTCACTCAGCAGGCCAGGGTCAGACTTGGAATTAAACTTTTATTCTCCCAAGCATTAGTCCAGTGTTTTGCACACAGGAAATATTCAATATACCACTGATAGATTGACACTAACTCCTAGACCCAAGTTCCTTCCACTAGGCAAAACAACCTCTTCTGGCTCCTTCACTCCGTCTCTTCTAGACTGTAAGCTCGTGGAGGGCAGGGAATATGTGTGCCAATTCTGTTGCACAGTATCCTTCCAAGTGCTTAGTATAATGCTCTGGACACAGTCAGAACTCAAAAAATCAACCAAAAATTGATTTAATCAATTCTCAAAATTACTGTCATCATCTAACCTGCTCTCTAAATCCAGTGACCATTTCATCTCTCTTTCTTTCTTTGCATCCACCTCCTGTGCCTTTTTTCCGGCTGCTTCTCATCTGATGCTTTCCTGAGGCAAGTCTCTCTGCCTCGGGAGGGGGCAGTTTCCAAACAACTCTCCTGTGTGATCCAATTCTGACTGCAGAGAAAGGAGATGCGGGGGAAACTCCTGTGTCCTTTATTGTGCTCTGCTTCTTGTTAACATCAATTAGTCAGTGCTGGGGTATGCTAATTTTTAGCATAAGGAGAAAATTGATTTATTTCAAGGTTGATATATCTTAGCATTTAAGTGGAAATAATTCCATTGGAGTTATGGAAAATGAGCGTTCACCTGAACAATTGAATGAATGGCTTGACATTTGTGAGACTAAAATATTCAATATATACGGGAATTTTCCTCCTGAAAAATAAATCATTAGCCAAGCCATTACTAAGCTCAATTTTTAAAACTTGACTGTGTCCCTAATGTGTTTTTCCTTTCCCGTCAAGTGATTACGGCGGCTCCTGTCAGAGGCAAGAGGACAATTTCTTCCCCGCACAATAAAGTGGCCTCATATTCACAAATCCCCTTCTTTCCCTTCCTCGCCCCTCCCCTACTTCCTCAGCAAGTACCAGCCCACATGGAGCTGTAACATGGGGGTGAGGGGAAGGGGGAAACTAACCTGCCAAGGGTCTGAGCTAGCGTGGCCCCTGGACGTACTTAAGAACACCAGACATCCGTTTGCCGACTCCAGGTGTAACATATAACACACTAGACTGTAACCTCCTTGTGAGCAGACATCTTGTCTACCAATTCTATTGCATTTTTCCAAGAGTTTAGTACAGTGCCCTACACTAAGTAAGAGTTCAATAAATGCCATTGACCGACAGACAGTAATGTGATGAGCGGGCATAATAATAATGGTACTTGTTAAACGCTTACTATGTGCCGAGCACTGCTCTATGCGCTGGGGTAGAGACAGGTTAACCAGGTTGGACCCACTCCCTGCCCTCAAGGGACTCACACTCTTATCCCCATTTTACAGATGAGATAACTGAGGCACAGCAAAGTGAAGAGGCTTGCCCAAGGTCACACAGCAGATGTGGAGGAGCCAGGATTAGAACCCAGGTCCTTCTGACTCCCAAGCCTGGGCTGCATCATAAGGTGACACCCGGAAAGGTTCTTTGTGAAAACTTGCAGGACGTCTATCATGGCTGAGTATGGTGCTGGGGGGACCCTGGCCCCTGGCCTTGCTTCAGACCCATTGCAATACCCTCCCATGCCCTGGTAAAGATGGGCTCTTCTTCTGAGCCATGAGACTCAGCAGCAGAAGCTGAAGTAAAATGAGGTTGGGTTCTTAGAAATCAAACTACCAGCCACAGAGGCATCTAGTACTTTATCCAGACCAGAGAGACCGGCTGAAAACCGGACAGTCCCATATAAAACCCTAAAAATGGCCATCCTCATTTGAGGCAGGAGCAAGCGAGTCAACATCGAACCCCCTCCCCTCCACCAACCCAGTTCCAACAGTGATATTCTACTTCCCCCACTGTCTGGGTTTGCTCCCTAAGGCAGGTCATCAAAGCCCAGCCTCCTCATTCCCCCGTCTCCTATCCCACTGGCTTCCGGGTCTTTCTCAGCATTCAAGCATGGTGGCAGGAACACAGCAGAGGCACCAGGCCCCTCCAGAGCCAAACAGATTTCCCACTGGAGGATGGAGTTCTCCAGTCAGCCCCGGGAGAATCCCCCCCCCCCCCCCCCCCCCCCCGCTCAAAAAAAAGATGTCCCATCTTCAGGCTCTTATTGCTTTGAGTGATAAGGAAGCTGCACCTAGTGGCCCCATTGCCCCACAATGTGGAGAGGGCTCGTGGGAGTGGGGGAGGAGGAGTACAAACTTGTAAGCCCTACAGGGGGCTGGGGCTGTGTTTGATTTGATTGCTTTGTATCTACCCTGGGGCCTCAGGCGGGCCTAGGCCTGCAGGTACAGACATAAGGCAAGAAATAGGCCCAGAAACAGAGGGTTCTAGTTCCCTTCTAAAGGCCCAAGAGGTTGTCTCCTGCATCCCCATGAGGCCATCTCCATATACATAATCCTCATTCTCTCTGCCCCCAGATACCTAGGGAACATTTGTATTTTGTTATCGAAAAACAGTCCAGAACCCTTAGCATGCTGTAAGCCAGGAACCAAGCCAGGCATTTAAAGTCTTTAATGTTGAGCTTAATGATGGTAAAGTCAGCCGAGGAGGCTCTATGTGGGGCCGCTTAAGGAGAGGGATTGACACTAAATCCCGGGGAATTATCCTGGCTCTCGGGAACGGCCTGGTGGGGCCACACTCGGGACACGGTGCCCAGTTGCAGTCACCTTATTAAAGAGGATATAACTGAAATAGAGGACAATGAGAGCCATGCAGGGATCCAAGGATCTTAGGTATTCAGAGTGGTCTTCTTTTGCAAAGAAGAGATTAAGCAGGAACCTCATTAAAGTATATACAATCCTGTGGGGAATCGAGAGGATAATTGTTTCAAGGCTATCTGAGTTAGTGTCAAATGCGAGAACAAGGAAATACAAGCTCAGGGAGTCAATTTAGGCAGCGTCCTTCCTACTCAGTGTACATGATACAGCTAAAATACTAAGAATGTCAGGCATTTTAAAAATACCAATTTTAAAGGGGGAAGAAAAGGAAAGAGACACCTTTTTTGCAACTCCTTTAAATGGGAGCCTTTTTCAGTCTCATAATTACAATAAAAGTAAGGACAGGTATTGATATCTTGAAAAACAATCTGGATGCTTAGTAGTGTTCTGCACATAGTAAGCGCTCAAGAAATATAATTGAATGAATCTGGGAGAAAATTCAGCTGAGTCCAAAGAAGAGGTGGATCGAAAGTGCCCCCCCCCAACCACCACCGACACACACTTCAGCCATCTGAACTAAAAGTTCTGCTAAGTCATGTGATTAGCTATAGAACCGCCATGGCCAAAATCTAGCTCTTTATTTTCTGTGCAGTGCAGGCCCAAGTCTTTTATTATTTCTTTTGTTACAGTGACAACAGCAGCTTATAGTGGGCTCCAATCCTTTCGGCGATGGCATCGCCCCCTTCCCATGGTGGCCCAGAGCCGGTGCCGGGAGAGGGGCAGGAAGAGGAAGGAGCCTGAAGCCCCCCGCCCCAACCCCAGTTATCTCTGGCTCACCGCCATATCTCACCCTGGATAACACCGGCTCTCTGGCCCTCGCTGCCTCCCCTCCCCATTCTGGTTTCTGGGGCTTTTAACCGTATTATGTTTTCTCAATAATATTTATTGAATCGGAACTGTGCATAACACTATTCTGAGCACTTGGGGAAGTACAATGGAATCAGCAGAGGTGATCCCTCTCCTTAAGGAGCTTTGAGGATCTCCGATTCAATGAAACTTGGCCACGTTGGAAATAGACACAGCTCCCACCCAGCTATTAGTTCAATATCCAATTTTCTTCACCTGAAGCATGCCAAAAAGAATTTCTAGTGTGCAAGATCATTAGTGTTCCAGAGAAGAAATGTTTCCTCACAAAGCTGTGTTGTAGAATTTTAATTTCAAGTGCTGGGTGCTGCCCCACATAACTTTCAATGATGGCATTCAGAGACTGTTGAAATAAAAGGTCGAATCACAAGAATCCTTCTCACCTGCTAGCAGGGGGATTGCTGCATATTTATTTTTGAAGGCAATTAAAGAGCATGCATGTAGCTTCAATTGCCTGACATCCAACAACCCCCTAATTTCAGCCCTCTTCAATTGGCCCTGGATGTTCCACCCAACCTTCTTGGGCCTTCTGGCAACTCTCCTGTTCAACCACTAAAATAAACATGTAAATGTTGTCCTCTGGAAAAAAAAAAATCCTTCCTTTGACTCTCCTTTGACCATTTAGCCGTAAACGAGTTCATCTTCCCAGTCACTTTTTGGGTCAACTCATGTCTTAATTGTAAGAGACTGTGAGCTCATTGAGGCAGGGAATGTGTCTGTTGCTGTATTGTACTCTCCCAAGTGCTTAACACAGTGCTTTGTGCACAGTAACCACTCAGTAAGTATGATATAAGGAAATCTACCTAGTCACAAAGGTTTAGTAGGTGGATGTGAACAAATTGCAGCAAATTCACTAGAGGCTATCTCTTTCTAAAAGAGATACAAGTTCAGCTGACAGGACAAAGTTGAGGAGAAAAGAAAATTCCTCCCACAGAATTCCACCCTCAGAACCTCGTCTTCTTCCCAACTTTCCACTTCATGATTCACCCAAGTGTGTTGTTACAATGTTTCAATATTGCGGGTTCATTGTCAACATCGTTTTCCATGCCCCCATAGGGTGTCGGATAAAATATCCCCAGACTGACATGCTTCTGTTGGCTAGAGCACTCCGCTTTAAGAAATTGGAAGCATTGTAATCTAGGGGAGAGAGCATGGGTCTGAAGAGTCAGAAGGCCTGGATTCTAGTCCTGTGTGACATCAGGCATACTTACCTCTCTGGGCCTCAATCTTCTCATCTGTAAAACTGGGATAATAAGACCTGCCTTCTTCCTACTTCAGAGAGATGCTGGGACAATACAGTGAGAAAACTGATGTGAAATTCTTTGAAAAAAAAAATTAAATGAGCACCCTACAAATTCAGTATATCACTAGTATTGATACATGACTCCTCCTCCTTGAGTCCATCAATGCCCCAAGTGGAGGAGTCTCAGTTCTTTTAAGAGGAAAAATATGATAAAGCTTTGGCTTGTGCTATGCTGAAAGGAGTGGAAATGAAGCATTCTGCCTTAGCCTTGACAAATAGCTTCAAGGGAGGGTTCATTGTGGAAGGGTTATAGTGAGAAACATTGGCTTACTCAAATCATGAAGAACAGAGCTTCCTGGCCCTCACTTTTCTCCCTTTCAATTTTTTTTCCTCTTCATGAAATAAATAACTGGGAGTCTCCCTGGAGCAGTTCCAAAGGTGTCTTGAAAACACATCAAGTTGATCAACACAACTTAGGGAACACAACACAACTTAGGGAAGGGGAGCTGAGAGTAATATACATACAGTTAGAAAGTGAGCTTGGGGGCTGGATGAAGAGTATGAACTGGGGAATAGGGGATAAAGACAATATGTAACTGGGTCAAATTCCATCTCAATGCCTTTGTATTCTTTGATAGAATTCAAAAATTAATACATTTATAAAGATGATGAGACATGAGGTAAGAAAAAAAATACTTCCACTGGCCAATCAGCAGTAGAGCTATTCGTGAAAAAGTGAAAAATGATGAACAGTGGCATTGACTCAGCACTTTGCTGTGGTAGGAGTTTGGATGATGATAATGATGGTATTTCTTAAGCACTTACTATGTGCCAAGCTCTATTCTAAGCGCTGGGGTAGAAACAAGGTAATTTGGTTGTCCCACATGGGCTAAAAGATTTAATCCGCATTTTACAGATGAGGTAACCAAGGCACAGAGAAGTTAAATGACTTGCCCAAGGTCACGCAGCTAAGTGGTGGAGCCTGAATTAGAACCCACGACCTCCGACTCCCAAGCTCGTGCTATTTACACTAAGCCACGCTACTTCCCCTTCATGTTGCATGTGTTACACGTACATGAGAGGTTACATGTGAAGTAACACCCTGTGTCCTCAATGACCTCAAAGTCTAAATGGACAATCTGCCTTTAAATTGATTTTGGAAGAAGGAACTTTAGACTATGAGCTAATTTTCAGCGTGGTTCAGTGGAAAGAGCACGGGCTTTGGAGTCAGAGCTCGTGAGTTCGAATCCCAGCTCTGCCACATGTGGGCTGTGTGACTGTGGGCAAGTCACTTAACTTCTCTGTGCCTCAGTTCCCTCATCTGTAAAATGGGGATTAAGACTGTGAGCCCCACATGGGACAACCTGATTCCCCTGTGTCTACCCCAGCGCTTAGAACAGTGCTCGGCACATAGTAAGCGCTTAACAAATACCAACATTATTATTATTATTATTAATTTTCATCCAGGCATTTTTCTCATCACTTAGTACAATGATTTTAATAAGTATTATTTACTTAATAAATACTATTACAACTACTACTAAGGGGTCAGTTCCAGTTTTTTTCCTTAAAACTTTCATCTGAATGGCAGTACTAGCCAAGACAGATTTGTCCCTTGTGTTGGTTAGGGAGTTTGGTGCTCAGTTTGAAAGAGTAACCCTTTGTATATTCATTATGCATTCACCTGGGAATAAAAGAACTAAACCAAAATTTAGGAATAGGCAAAACTGCAACCAGTGAGAAGAGAACAGTAGCAGCAATATTCATTCAATAGCATTTATGGAGCACTTGGAATGGAAATTCAGCAACAGAGAGACAATCCCTGCCCAATGACAGGCTCACAGTCTAAATGGGGGAGACAGATAGCAAAGCAAATCAGAACAAAACAAAACAAAAAACATCATCAAGTTACATAGAATCATGGAGATATACACATCATTAACAAAATAAATAGGGTAATAATCTATACAAATATGCACAGTGCTGAGGGGAGGGGAAGGGGGGAACAGTAGAGGGCAGGAGAGGGGGGAAATGGGGAGGAGAAGAGCAGAGGGAAAGGGGGCTCAGTCTGGGAAGGCCTCCTGGAGGAGGTGAGCTAGCAATAGTTCTAAAGTAGTTCCCCAGTATTCATTCATTCAATCACATTTATTGAGTGCTTACTGTGTGCAGAACATTGTAATAAGCACTTGGAAAGTACAATTTAGCAATAGACAGTCCCTATCCAACAACAGGCTCACAGCAATGGTTGTAATAGCAGTACAAAGCAATGAAACACTCCTATTAAACCTCCCTTGTACATGTATTTATGCTATAGCTTGATGGTTGTGTTCTTGGCACCTTATGTAATGGTAAAATTATATGACTGGAACTTTTGGCTCAGTGTGAATTATTGGAGTGGGGGTAGAAGGTTTGAAGGCACTGCTATGACTGACATTTTTCAATAAAAACTCATAAATTATTATGTCTCCCAGAATGCTTTATACCCCTGCCATCCATTGTTGTTGCTGTATTAATAATAATAATAATTAATAATAATTGTGGTATTTATTAAGTGTTTACTATGTGCCAGATAACAGAAAATTCAGCTGAATTTTCTCCAGATTAATTCATTCAATCGTATTTATTGAGAACTTACTATGTGCAGAACACTGTACTAAGCACCCAGATTGTTTTTCCAGACATCAGTACCTGGCTTTACTTATTATAATTACAAGCCTGAAAGTAAAAAGCCTCCTATTTAGAGCAGTTGTTAAAAAGATGTCTCCTTCCTCTTCTTACCCCTTTAAAATTTGTATCAAATCAGGTTGGACACAGTCCTTGTCCCATGTGGGCCTCACAATCTCAATCCCCATTTTACAGATGAGGTATATGAGGCCCAGAGAAGTGAAGTGACTTGCCCAAGGTCTCACAGCAGACAAGTGGGAAAGCCGGAATTAGAACCCATGACTTTCTGACTTCCAAGACTATACAGCATATAGAGCATAGGCTCTATCCACTACACCATGCTGTTTCAATACTTTACAATATTTAATACTGTGAAGTATTGTAAAGTTGCAAAAACACAAAAAAATCACAAAGTCCTACATGCTGCAGTGCAGTAAGATTGAAATGCTGGCATCACACTTATGTCATCACACTTATGTGTACAACTGTTTTTTCCCTTTTTTTGTAGTATCTGATAAGTGCTTATTATGTGCCAGGCACTATACTAAGCCCTGGGCTAAATACAAGTTAATTAGATGGAACACAGTCCATGTCCCTCACAGAGCTCATAGATGAGGTAACTGAAGCCCAGAGAAGTTAAAGTAACTTGCCAAAGGTCCCACAGAGAGAAGTGGTGGACCTGGGATTAGAACTCAGGTCCTCTGACTCCTAAGCCCATGCTCTTTCCACTAGGCAATGACGTTTCTCTGAACTAAAGCCACTTCATGGGTCATCTTGTTTCTTCATCCTCTTGAAGCAATCCTAGACTTTCCTCACTCCATTCCCCAAATACCTCTGTTGGCATCCCATTTCCCTTTATATGAAGTAAACACTCCTCACATTGGATTTCAAAGCTCTTCTCCAACTCTCTCCCATTTCCTCCTGTCCCCTGCTACTTCACAGCTACCTCTTGCTGTTCAGCTCAGCAGAACTCCCTCCCCAGATAATCTGTCAGGCCACAGCTCTGCCCAAGTTCAAAGCCCTCCTAAAATCCCTCCTCTTCCTCCAAAAAGCTTTCCTTTCACTACTAAAATGCTAAGTCACATCAACCCAACAGCCGCCTCTAGCACTTAAAGATTTATACCCTTCTTCAGCAGTTCAATGTATGCCGACACAAACAGTTGCACAGCCTCTTTATTCTGATTATTTGATGTGTAAATATTTCTATGTGTTTCCCCTATTAGAGTCTGAGCACCTCGTGGACAGGGAAAGTGTCTCATGAATCTGCTCACCCAGTGTGAGCTCAATAAATACTGTTACTACTTCTAGCGCCAACTTGTAGATCATGTTATTTTAGAATGCTTGTGATGGGAAGACTTTCCCTATTTCTTTTATTACCCAACTTATATCCAAATTATGTAATGAACACATATACCATAGCAGAAATAACTACTGTGGAGAAAATATATAATCTGCCCTCTGTATCAGCCAAGAAGTTCATTGCTTTGCTAAATACATCTCTACAACTAGCAGAAACTCCTCACCCTTGACTTTAAGGAGTTCATTTTCTCCCTCCTCTCCCACTACGGTCCAGTCCTCACATTTCCCTCCTCTAACACCAACCTACTCACTGTACCTTAAGCTCTTCTCTCTCGCCACTGACATCTTGTTGCCTGGAACTCCCTCCCCCTTTATATCAGACAGACCACCACTCTCCCCATCTTCAAAGCCCTGCTAAAATCATATCTCCTCTAGAAAACCTTCCCTAACCAAACTCATCTCCCTACCCTTTTCTCACTCCCATCTGGATCACCTACGCACTTGCATCTAAACCCCCCCAAGGCACTTTAATACTCATCTCCCCCGACCCCTGAGCACTTACGTACATATCCTTACATTCTGAAATTTATTTTAATATGTTTCCTTGACTAGAGTGTAAGCTCCCTATGGGCAGGGGCCATGTCTACCAACTGTATTGTACTCTCTCAAGCACTTAGTAGTAAACTCTGCACAAATTAAGTGCTTCCAGATACAAATGATTTATTACATGATGGGGAAAAGAATAAGGATTATAGTTCAGACACAGTCCTGGCCCACTGGGGGCTCAACATCCAAGGATAAGGGGTGGGAGGAGGGAGTAAGCCACAGATACGAAAGGACAAATTGAAATAATAAAAGCAACAGAAAATAAAAAACAAAGAAGTCTGTAAACTCATTCATTCAATTATATTTATTGAGCACTTACTGGTTGCAAAGAACTGTCCTAAGCACTTGGGAGAGTATCATATAACAATAAACACATTCCCTGCCCACAACAAGCTTACAGTCTGGAGGGGGAGACGGACATTAATATGAATAAAGTATATATCAGTATATGCATATGTGTACACATATGCAGAAAAGTAGCGTGGCTTAGAGGAAGAGCATGGGCTTGGGAGTCAGAGGACATGGATTCTAAACCCAGCCCCGTCACTTGTCCGCTGTGTGACCATGGGCAACTCACAACTGCTCTGTGCCTCAGTTATCTCACTTGTAAAATGGGGATTAAAAGTGTGAGCCCCATGTGGAACAACCCGATTACCCTGTATCCTCCCCAGTACTTACAGCAGTGCTTGGCACATAGTAAGTGCTTAACAAATACCATAATTATTATTATTACACAAGTGATGTGAGGCTGGGAGGGGGGATGAGTCAAGGTAACAGAGAAGGGAATGGGAGAGGACGAAAGGAGGGCTTAGTCAGGGAAGGCCTCACTGTGGGCAGGGAATGTGTCTAAAAACTCTGTTGTATTATACTCTTCCAAGCGCTTAATACTAGTACTACTAATGATAATAATAGAGTATTCGTTAAGCGCTTACTATGTGCCAAGCAGTGTTTTAAGCGCTGTGAAAGATACAAGGTAATGAGGTTGTCCCACATGGGGCTCATAGTCTTAATTCCCACTGTACAGATGAAGTACCTGAGGCTCAGAGAAGTTAAATGGCTTGTCCAAGGTCACAAAGCAGACAAGTGGCGGAGCCGGGGTTAGAACCCACATCCTCTGACCCCCGAGCCCTTGCTCTTTCCACTATCCATGCTGCTTCTCATAGTGCTCTGCACACAGTAAGCACTCAGTAAATACCACTGACTGATAATAATAAAAGCTATAGTCCACTCTTGCTAAAGGGGCTTCCTTCAGGCTTTCTACCCCTGACAGGCCAGTCCAGAGTCCAACGGTCACAACCCTCTGAACATTATAAGGGTGTAGTGCAGCCCTGCCTCGGGAGGTTGTCCCATTCCAGCAGGACCGGAGGGGACAGACCCTCAGTGTGATGCAGAGGATAGGCGGCGACCATCTCAAGTAACAGGCCTTGGCGCTCAGATAAAGGAGGAACCATTGGGATCATGTCCTGCCTCCGTCTTCCCCATTCTAGAAAGGCAGTAAACTCACTGTGAGCAGGGAACGTGTCTGTTTTACTGTCATATTGTACTCTCCCAAGAGCTTAGTGCAGTGTTTTGCACACAGGAAGTGCTCAAAAGATACGATTGACTGACTGACCCCCCTGGGGTGGTATGGGGCGAGGGGAGGTCTTCACTGTCTCTCTGCTTGGCAGGCAAGTTCCAACGAACAGCTGACTGACGATGTAACTGCCCTGTCCAAGACCCAGCATGCCGTGGAGACTCGAAAGAGATGCAATCAGGTTCGATCAATCATCCTCCAAAGGAGTGGGAGGAGGTGGCAAGAGGCTTCTTCAAGAATGGTGACTAAAGTGTCTCTCGTTGCCTCCTCGTCCTCATTCTAATTACTCCACTTCCCACGTACGAGTCAATGGGAATTCAGCACTTGGGCCGCAATAATAATTAGTAAATAAAAGTTGGCATGAGCCATTACTTTTAGGGAAGAGGGCTGAGAGGAGACTTTGCTTAAAATAAAAAATAAAACAAACCCACCTCTGCAGGCTGACAATTTATGGCTTTGAAGATGTTTTCTGAGGTCTTTTTAAGAGTTTTGTGTTGAATCTTTATGGAAGGCATAAAATGCTTATAATGCCAGTATTTTATGAACAATGCAGTTGGCAACCCCTTTTAGCCTGATCTCAGCTTTCAGAGAGTTTGGACTTTTCCCTTCATTTATTCATATTTTTTCCAGCCCATCAAAAAGAGACAAGATCTAAGGAGATGGTCCATTTGTACGATTCTTTTTGGAAAGAATCGCCGGAAGCACTTTACAGTTGTCAAACCCCACCAGTGTGTCTCCAGATGAGCATCCGAGATAAACAGCAACTAAAGCGAGCCGGCAATAGAGGTCTCCCCCGTGGTCACCACCGTGAGGCTACTCAAATTAGGAGTGGCCCTTTAAGGAGTCAATGCCACTGAACAGGCAAAACCAGGGTGAAAATCTTGTTTCCACTGAGCACGAGAAATAAAAATGTGGCCCAGAGACCCTCTCCTGAGTGGGGTAGGGGTTCGGCAAAAAGGGCCCCAAAGGCCCCAGTTTGCAAGATATTCAGAACCGTATGTATGCGGTAATTAAAGGGATGTGGAGGAGGAGGAGGGGATGGGAGAAAATAACAAAGCTGCAGTGTACCCGTGCAATGATTTTTCATTCTGTTTCGCTTCAGCTCTGCCCCTGCAACAGAGGATCTAATCAATCTGCCGGCTATTAAGTTTGTTAATTGATAATGCATACTAATTAGGCTGTGCGCAGTTACTTAAGAGACTTTGCTAAGGTGATTGTAGGCACAAGTCCAAATGGAGTTTAAAGTATTCTGTGTGAGGTTAAAACCCATCAACCAGAATAGATGGATTTTATATTATAACAGAAGGCACAACATACCCATAAGTATTTAATGTATTGCACAGTTATCCATTATTACATTTTTTAACTCTAGCAAATAATTAAAAAGGCAAAAACAGCCACTAAAAACTATAACAAAATCAAATTGGTGAATGAGTGTGGAAGTGTCAATGAGAAAATGCTGTTTACCCATCAAGGTAAATGTTTCATTTTCTCATTTGTATTTGGGAACAATAGTACTTAGCGGAGAATAGGACTTAGTGAGAATCCAGACTTGTCTGGCTTTGGGGATGCTTGAAGAAATCAACTGCCTAAAACTGCAGGGTCTTTCCGCTCTCATTCAGATAGAAAATACTCCGGTGTGCTGGACTTTTCAATCCTAAAAATATGACAACTGGCAGCTCGCAATGAAAACATATTTATCAGCCACAAGAATAGCTCTACCCGCTACGCGGTTGGAATGTAGATACCATTCAGTTCACTTACTGTAGAATTCTACACTTCCTGTGGAGGAGGTGGAAGGGAGAGTCTGAATTCACCAAGGGGAGGGAGTGGATACAAATGCTCCCCTGCTGCCTGTTTGCTCTTTGAGGTGAGAGAGGTTTCCTTAATACAGTGCTTAGCACAGTGCTCTGGCACTTAGTACAGTGCTTGGCGCATAGGAAGCACTTAGCAATTACCAAAATTATTATTATTATTCCTACAGGTTCCAACCAGCCTTGAAAGGAGTGTCCAGGCTGCCGCGGGGATCAAGTGCAGCACTGAAGGCTGGATCCAGATTTGGATCACATCCAGTCCAGAGAATCCCCAGAGACAGTGGAAGGATCAGAGATACTCCTCACTGGATCCAGGGTCTAAGGGAATGTGAACATCGGGAACAATTCCAGATCGATTCATGAGTGGATCACTCTGTACTGTAAGCTCGATGTGGGCAGGGAATGTGTCTACCAATTCTATCATATTGTACTTTCCCAGCTGCTTAATACAGTGCTCGGCACAGAGTAGACCCTTAGTAAATAGGATTGATTGATTAATCCCAGAATTCACATCACCTCCTGGCGGGCCACTGGCCCAGAAGTGACCTGAGATCAGAGTGGTCCTCAACATCTACTTAATCTGGACTTGCTCTCCATGGACCAAGCCAACTGGACAAGGTGCAGAGTTCAGGGTAAACTTGGAGATCCAAATTTACCTCCCCTTCAAAATCTGAGGAGATAGAAGATCCATTTTTACTTCTCATTTCAGGAGGTCTTTATTTCCTTCCCACCCCTCAGCTGAAACCAAAGTTCTCCACAGCTGAAATTTGGATTTGGCAGGAGCCGGTGTGGGTTTAATTACCAAACAAATTGTGTGGCCACTGAACCTTGTCACCAATCCATACTGCTTTATTTTAACTATTTTGAGATGACTGAGTTCAGTGCCTTTGTGTACAGCAAACTAATTTCTGAGGAGTCAACTGAAAACACCCAAAGAAAGAGGTCTGGTATATCTACTAGCCAAACATTTCATAACATGGTAAAATAGGCTTCTTTGGGTTTGGGTGAGGCTTTTGAGGTGGAATGAGCTATTTCCAAAGACACTTTGTTCAGGTTCATATTTATCTGACTGCATATATTTGAGTGAAACTTCATAACAGTGGAGTTTACGAAGCAATATAAGGTATTTAACAACCACAAGAGTATTTATTGTGAGCCCACAGCAACGGTGTTTGTTCTGATTATCCTGAAAGATGAAGCCAGGCCAAAAAATTTCCAAGCAACTTTAAATAATGAAAGTGTGCTGATCCTTTCTCCCCGTTGGAGAGGACGTGACAGTACTCTGTATTCAGATTTCCTGCTAATGTCATAGAGAGATATTGAAAGGAATGAATAACCTGCATTGGCTAAGGCTAAAGTCAATCTTTTTCCAAGGTATTGTTAGCCAGAGAAAAAGAAGGTTGGAATAGCAAACTAACAGGATTCTAACCAACAGTTCTTATGTCTGCACAATGGGGGAATATTATACACCTCATCGCTAATGATTTTGAGAGCGTATTTGATATTTTCTGGGCTACCACTAGGTATATCACTAAGACAGTGTATTAACAGTACGATTATATCCATATGTCACATTAAGAACCCCTTGCACATGAACATTTCTGCTTCTTTACTATTCTGCTTTAGCATTTTTCAGTCACCAATGATTAAGAAGAGAAAGGCATCCCCTTTGGCAAGCAGGACATATGCTTGAGTTGTTTTGCAGGAGTGGTGATGATTTGCCTTAGGGTCAAGTTTACCTTTCTCACCCACCTGCCCTATGCCCAAGGACGACTTTGCTAGGCGGCTAGCAAGGTGAACGGTAGCAGTCCGTGATCATCAAACAGAATATCTCTGAGATCTCAACAGCAGCAGGCACCACCATACCCTTACCCATTTCATAAACCAACTGAGTACGATTCTCAGTGCTGCTCAGTAAGGGTTATGGAAATCTTTTCCACTTTCAAGCACAAATTAAATGGAAAATAAAATAAAAAAAACAAGACTTCCAGCTGTCCTCTGCACAAGCAGACAGACCACAGCCAGAATACAGCAGATGCTACAGAGCAGGGCATATGCACACAAGAATGGTGGGCAGATTCGGAAAGATTGTTCCTAGCAATTGTCTGACTGTGAGCCCACCTTCCCTTCCTCCCTCCTGACCCCAACAATCACCTCTCTGAAGCAGAAAGACATCCACACAACATTAAAAACAGTCTCAGGATTTCATTGACATGGGTGACTCCAACCAGAGGGTCTTGGAGCATCTGGTCATTTCAGTAATGCCGGATGGTATATGGCTGCTTTGCCTGAGACTCTGGCTATCAGGCACCTTCCTCTGCTGAGTCACATAATTGTGACCTTTATTTTAATCTTACTCGATTTTCGCAAGAAATGCCTTTGTAGAAGAAATGCTAACATAGTTCCAAGTCCTGTGGCATATGCTAGAATCATTTTCCAGGCATAAAGTTTGTGTTTGGGTCACTTCATCAGGAGGAAATCTTTATATTATATATATATAATCTTTATCTTTGTATATACGTATTGTGTCAGCAAAGCCTACCACATTTCAGCACTCAGAAGCTTAGAGATGGCTACCAGGCAAGGATTGGCTAGGAAGGGGTGGTGTCATGTTGTCTTGGTGGAAAAAAGGAAGGGAGGAAGACAGGAGGGCCTGAGTTGGAGAGTCTGGAGCAGCCTCTCAGAACTGAGCAGCAGGTCAGGGAGAGAAGGGCTTAGAGACAGTATCTGGCTGTGAGAGGACAGAAGCAGGAGGAAGAAAAGAAACCGAGACTCCTGTGGCGGGCATAGGGGCATCGGTGGGGGCAAGAGCAGGTAAAAAGTCAGAGTCACCTGTGGGCCGATGGGCAATAAAATGAGGAGAAGAAAATTATCAAAATAATGTTACCCTTTCAGCCCCCAAATGAGGGAAATGTCTGGGTCTTCTATCACTCACTTTGATGAAAAAAGAAGAACTATTGACATTCAGCTTACTATTCAAGTGTCAACTGAATGATGTGAATTTAAAATTTTCTAAATGAAGATGAATGGATCACTCTTCAGTCCATGTTTCTGGCACCAAAAAAGAGTTTTTCTCTGAAGCCCACTGTTCTTGACAGGTTAAGGGAAAGCACCAATTTATTTTTTTTTAATTAGCATCTTGGAAACAAACTGTTTTCCTGATCATTTCAAAAAGAGGTAATTGCTTTATGCTTGTAAACTTTCTAAATCTCTGTTTATCTAACCTTTCAAATGCTGCTAAAAGCCTTTCTTTAAAATAACCCATAAAATCAGAACCAGTCTCTCCCAAATGGTTGCTCCATGGTTTGTCTGGATCTAGAGGCCACGATGTGGCCCTTAACAGTCCATGAGAAGCCAACAGTACTAAGTTTTCCAGGAATAGTTGGATTAGGCCAGAAGTGGGAAAACCTGTGGAAAATACGTTCCCAGCTTCCATTTTGTTCAACATGGCACCCAGAGGATAAGGGTGCCTAGTAAAGACAATGGTCAACGGTAACCATGGGGAAAGGCCGTGACTCTAGGAGTCTCAAATCAGGCCGGCAGCTAAGTGACTGCGTAGGTACGGCCCAATTTTCAAAAACCTCCTCTCTGCCGTTTCCCTTTGATTACAGTCTGCCAACTCTTTTGAGGGGAAAATGGAGATAAATGAGACTTCCCATTAAGCAATCAGGTGCCTGGATTCCATACTTGAGTATATTTTAAAAGACAATTGAACAGATTCTTCTGAAGCTCTGAAAATTAATATGAGCTGATAAAACAGGAAGAAAGGAAACTCTTAAGGAGGAAGTAAGAGATGGTATGCCCACATGCCACCTCCTGCATCTGAACGGTGATCAATCTTTGGAAACAACTTCCACCTAAAACTTCTGGGAGACGGATGAGCCCCATGGACATCAAAAAACTGCCTTACATGGGTCTCCTGCAGCAAGTTTTCCCAGGAGAGCCTGAGCAGCAGAATGAAGAATGAGAGAATTAGTGATACAGCCCTTTGCCAAATAAGAAAATTCCAAAATCCATATTAGCCGCCTGGGTTTCTGGGTGAGGGTTGCCTCACGGCAAGTTTGAAAAAGGATTTTCAGGTAGGGACAAGGCTACCCCCATTTTTCAGCTTGCATAAGACACCTCAAATTTTCATCCCCTGACTGCCCCAGACAGCTTGCATTTCATCAAGATTTAGAGAAGAGTCTCATTAATCAGGTCTTCTTTAAATGGCAGAAAATCTATATTCTGTTACATAAGCCTGGTGGATTGGAGCCCAGGTTGCACCTCTCCTCCAAGGTAACTACAAAGGCAATAAAGGGGCCAAGAGAAGAACTTGTCCAACGGGGCCTTGGTGATCATGTGTGGCACAACCAATCAATTAATAGCATTTGTCATTTGAAAACACCATGCTAGATGTTTTGAGAGTTCAACAGAAGCAAAATAATAACAATAATTGCGATATTTGTTAAGCTCTAGGTATCAAGCTCCATATTAGAAACAATATAAGCAGATTGGGTGCAGTCCCTTCCCACAAAGGACTAAAGGGAAGGCAGAACAGATATCTTATTCTTTTACAGATGAGGAAACTGAGGTGCAGAGAAGTTAAGTGAGTTACCCTAGGTCGCAGCAGATAAGTGGCAGAGATGGGATTAGAATGCAGGTCTCCTGCCTCCCAGGCCCACGCTCTTTACACTACATCACATTGCTTCTCTCTAAAATAACGACAATAATTATGGTATTTGTTAAGTGCTTACTATGTGCCAGGCACTGTACTAAGAGCTGGGGTGGATATAAGCAAATTGGGTTGGACACAGGCCCTGTCCCACAGGGGCTCACAGTCTCAACCTCCTTTTTACACGAGGTAACTGAGGCCCAGAGAGGTGAAGTGACTTGCCCAAGGTCACACAGCAGACAAGTGGCAGAGCCGGGATTAGAATCCATGATCTTTTGACTCCCAGGCCCATGTACTATCCACTACGCCATGTTAGATATGTACCTTGCTCCAAGTAGGAGATGCAGTGGCAGAAGGTCAACTGGGTTATGTGGTTGGGGGAGCTATCAATCATCTCCGTGGACTGCATGTAGCAGGAGGAGCAGCATGGCCTAGTGGATAGAGCACAGGCCTGGGGGTCAGAAAGACCTGGGTTCTAATCCCAGCTCTGCCACTTGTCTGCTGTGTGACCTTAGGCAAGTTACTTCACTGTGCCTCAGATACCTCACCTGTAAATGGGGATTAAGACAGTGAGCCCCACATGGTACAGGGACTTTGTCCAATCTAACTGACTTGTATCTACCCCAGTGCTTAGAACAGTGCGTGGCATATAGAAAATGCTTAACAAATACCACTTAAAAGAAACAAACAAAAAAACTATGACCTATCCAGTGCTTCACTTGTGCGTGGACTAGCACCTCTGGGCTTGCTAGTTCATAGCAACCCCCTTCCCTCTAGACTGTCCCCCCTTCTAGGGATTGTCTCTACTGCTGAACTGTTCTTTCCAAGCACTTAGTCCAGTGCTCTGCATACAGTAAGTGCTCAATAAACAAGATTGAATGAATGAATCAGCGTGGCTCAATGGAAAGAGCCCGGGCTTGGGAGTCAGAGGTCATGGGTTCGAATCCCGGCTCTGCCACTTGTCAGCTGTGTGACTATGGGCAAGTCACTTCACTTCTCTGTGCCTCAGTGACCTCATCTGTAAAATGGGAAGCTCTGGCATCCCTGGGTTGGCATTCATAGCCCTAACATCAGCAGCAGCAGCAGCAACAATATGTACAGTAATGTATGCAAGAGAACTTGGAAAAAGAAGTCAAAGGTCCAGCCCCTGCCCCCAAGGACCTTAAACCATAAGTTTCACTGTTTACAAACTTTGTACCTTTAGGCTTGCCATTTCATGTTCACATCTATCATTACATTATTAACAAATACCATAATTATTATTACTGCTCACATGAGAGCCAGTCCCTTCTTCACTATGAATCGAGCACTGTATCTACCCGTTTATACATAAAGACTTGCTTTCTTCTGCAGAGCTAACTGAACAACGCCACCAAGATGCTGTTATGATCCCACATCAACTCGTTTTGGTGGTCTTCATTATCTGTATAGCTGGTCCACTCAAAAATGGGCTAAGACTACTATCTGATTTCCCAGAGGCCTCTCAACATCTGTCGTTATAGGAATCGCGCTCAGTTTGCCTGACCCTGGGTCACATTTGAACTGGTGACCTTCAAAAGGTCACCCCGCCTAGGCCCAGCTTGCCAAGCCTCCCAATTCCCTCCTAGATGCTTCTGCCCAGTAATTTGAATTCTTAAAAAGGTAGCCATTTGGGTCTTATGTGAAATGCAAATTCATCACCCTTTTCATAGGCATGTCAGCCCCCTGAAGCCACAATGAGAGAAAAATAAGGCCACCTCAAAGCATGGCCTGAAAGAGACAGGGGGAAAACATGTAATAACACAGAGGATGCAAATGGACAAAATCATTTTAGGGAAGGGTGAGGTAGAACGTTCCCTGATGAAAGGAAGTGGCTTTTGACTTTTGATGTCTGTATCCCTTCAGTGAAATGGAGATGACACTTCTAAACTATTAACGGTGAAGACAGAGGCCTTAAAGTTCCTGGAGCTCTTCAAGGGGAAGTCACTGGAGAGCACTAGAGGTATTTTTGTGCTAATTATGTTGTACTGTACTCTCCCAAGCACTCAGTACAGTGCTCTGCACATAGTAAGTGCTCAAGCTTGTTGTGGGCAGGGAATATGCCTGGTTATTGTTATACTGCATTCTCCCAAGCACTTAGTACAGTGCTTTGCACACCGTAAGTGCTCAATAAATGAATAAATGCCATTGAGTGATTTTTTTTTTAGATTTACCAAGAAGGCAGCCGTGGGCACAAATTTTATAACCAGAATAATTTCTTGAAGACATGGAGCCAAGCAATTCCTAAAACCACTTTCATGTTTGCTAAACACTACACATGTTGTTGAAATCTTAGCAAAGGCACCTAGAATAACAACATTCTGTCAGTGGCAAATATCATGTTACGTTTTTAGGAGATTACGTCAATTTAGAATTTCACGTATTATTAATAAGACCTCATTACATAAAAATTATTACTAAACTGGCAATTAAGTGGATGTGAAGGATCCATATGCTGAACTACTCATAACATTTCAATTATGAATTTCACGTCAGATGTCCTCCAATGTACATTAATGACATTAACAAACAATCTCTTTGCCAGAGCCACCCAAATGAACTCGACTTTGAACCTGTAGCTTATGACGTTGGTGCAAAGTTATTTGTCCCCTTTTCCTAAATTTAAATAAAGCAGAAAAAAGCAGCCAGAAACACTTAATTCGCCCCCAGCCCTTGTGGATTTGGAATGTGTGTTTTTGCCACATTTAGTCCTGTCTTAAACCTGTGAATAGCCTTGTCTTAAACACGTAAAGCACTTGACACTCTCCCTAAATCAGTATTAAGGGTATTTACTAAATATCCACTATATGCAGACCACTTAAGCCCTTGAGGAACTTAGAAAGTTGAAAAATAGGATCCCTGCCCTTGAGGGCTTACAACCTAATAAGGGAGACAGAAGACAAAAACTCATTATGAGTAAGAGAATGGATATAAATAATGGACACAAGTGAATAATAAATAACAGAAAAATCCAGGAGTGTTAAGGGGATGATGGGAGAGTATATACATAAAGGAAAGGGGTAAATCAGAGAAAGTCAAGTGATTTTTTTAGTAGGACTCTAAAGGAGAGGAGTGCTGAGGCTTTCTGAAACTGAAGGAAGGCATCCCATTCAGAGAAAGGCATGAGCAGTGGGTTGGAGGAAGGAGAAGCAAGACCAAAGGAGAGTTGGTATGTTGGTATGGCAAGAGTGAAGAGCATGAGCTGGGGAAAAGCTGAATAAGGTAACAGTTAGTAAACAGAAAGCATAGCAGATATTCTAGAGGTGTGGGGCAATAAATGGTACACAAATAGATGGTACATAAAACTGTGGGTCAAGGATAATATACAAGAAGCATGGATTAGCCACATTTCTGGATGGAAACAAGTCCAGTCGTGGAATTCCCTGAGGATTGGTATCAACATCTATTTTAATTCAGACTTTTCTTAAATTATCAGAAAGATAGAGAATGCATTTCCCCCAAAAGACACTCCCTTCTATTTGTGGGTTTAACAGGAATCTTTTTTGAGTTCAGGCAACACTTTGAGACTTAGACCCAAGGATTTGAAATGACTACCTTTAAGCCAATTCAGGCTTCTTGTGTTCTTGCAGAGACCCGTGTACATCAGTGGCTGAAGCAGTTCTTCCCTTGTCTATTTTGGTTCCTCCTGAAAGAAAGCAAATGAGTCACTCGGTCAATGTGATGGGAGAGACTATTCTGGTCTTTTTGTAAGCACTGGGTCTTTAACATATTCCCCTGAAATCCTTGGGAAGTTCTACAGGGAACCGAGAGTGAAACAACAAAGGTACCAGGGAGTTAAAAGAAAAGCCTGGGTAGCCTTGACCTGCTTCAAGTCACACAGCTGACAAATGGCAGAGCCAGAATTAGAAACTAGGTCCTTCTGATTCCCAGGCCTGTGCTCTACCCACTAGACCACTCTGCTTCTTGTGACTAAACCAAGCATTCACTCAGAAAATGGCAAAGGGTTCTCTGGCTTGGACTAGCAAGTGTGGGTCAATAATAACAACAATGGTATTTGTTAAGCATTTACTATGTGCCAGACACTGTTCTAAGCTCTGGGATAGATACAAGATAATCGGGTTGGACACAGTTCCCCATCGGACTCACAGTCTTAATCCCCATTTTACAAATGAGGTAAGTGAGGCTCAGAGAAGTGACTTTCCCAAGGTCACAGCTACAGATCACTCAAAAGCTGCCCAATTGGGCCTCTGATCAAGGGTTGAAAGATCGGACAATAGTGGACACCCCACACACACACTCCGCGGTGGGGACAGAGCACTTCAAAACCCATTCAAGGAAGCTAGGCTCCAAACTGACTTCTGGCTACAGCCAGATAGATGACTGAAGACTGGAACTCCACCACCCAGAGGCTTTAGATGCGGGAGAGGGTTTTCTGCTCTGGAAGTCCTGAGACTCATCCTTCTCCTGTCTCTGGGAGCAAAGGAAGGCCAGGAAGTCCACTTTAACCCTCCTACCACCTCATGTTACCTGCCTTCGGACCCATGTGATTGCTGTTGTGGATGACATATGGGAGGAATGGCTTGGAGATGATTTTATAACACTCATCATTGTCAACCATTATCATCACTGATACTAAGTGCTTTGAAGAGGACAATACAATAGAGTTGGTAGACATTCCCTGCCCACAAGGAGCTTACAGTTAAGAGGGGGAGACTCAAAGGAGTTGGAACCTGGATGAGTTAATTATGCATGTCTTCTAAAGAAACAGAGCATCACATGGTAAACTCCTCCTGTCAGAAAGAGCACTGATTCACCTGTGTCAACTACGGAGCCAGGACCCAGATGATTAATTTAGTTGGAACTGCAAAAGTGAGCATGGTGGACAGTTTTCTGAACTCTTCCCTATAAAGGTTTTAGCAGCACCTAACTTCTAGCTCATGAAGGGCCGGGGTTGTGTCTGACCAGGCACACACAACTGTTTAAATGACCATATAAGATAGTGCAGTATGGGCTGGACGCCGCTAGTTACGGATGTAGCCTATGAACCCTTTCACAGGTGGAGGGTGCCAGAACCTCCGCTGGCAGAGATGAGTTCATGCAGAACCAATATGTGCAAATTCTCTTTCCTCTCTTCTTCTCTTTGCAAAAGGGCATCCAACATGAAATGGGATTAATTGGGATTATGTGGTTCTGGCAGCTTGGCTGCTACTCAAGGATGAATGCTTAATTTATGTCGCCGTCATCTTGACTCCCGTCTGATTACACAGGCCCTCTCGTGTCATTGTCTGCCAAGGACCTTCCTTTAAACCGAGTGGCTACAGGTGGTGCTTTTATGTAACATACTTTATGCTTTGATACGCTATGTGGCTTTAATGGATTTAAAGCCACCTATTTCTTGGCAGTAATGAAAAGCACTAATCAGTCCAAGGTGTCTTCCGCCGATCCTTCAGGTCTTTTCATTTGACTTGAAAGTGTCAACAGGTGTGGGCCCTCCAAAGAAATTTAGAATGAAGGTGGAATTCATACTGCAGAAGATAAAGGGAAGGTGATTTGGGCCATTTTCAAGAGCTTCACATACCCCGCCGTGTATGTGACAGCCCTGAAATCCACTTCATTATAGGCCAATCCCTGGCTCGTGGGCTAGAGGGAGAGAAAAGGAATCCTACGAAAAGTCACAATCCTGCAGCTCAGGGTGACAGGCGGTTCTGAACTCTTCGGGGTTATGTGAGGGCAAATCCTAGGCGACAAGGAAGGCAGAACCCCTTGCTGTTCTGCTATTAAATGGCTCCAACCCTATTGAGGGGTCCTCATCTAGAAGGTCTGGGGTCTTTCACTTCTTAAGCACAACCTGGAGCTTTTCCCCTGGGAAGAACCACATTTTTCCCTGAAAGAACCACATCAAATTTCAAGGAGGAAATCTATTTTGACATCCTTACCCTCAGCCTCAAAAGCCACAAATGGAGGTAAGAGGAGGAGGAAACAGTAAAATAATAGAAAGGAGACAATACTGTATTTGTATAGTGCTTTTGTTATTTTCCAAAGCACTTCCACGGCAATGAACACAACAGTGCTGAGAGGGAGGGAGAAGTAGATAACATTATCCCTGTTTTACAGATAGGACACAGACCGTTTAGATCATCCCCATGGAGTACAGGTGCATGAATGGTCTCATCAGGAAAGGGGAAAACAATCTGAAGATGGATCTCCATGAGCGGCAGCATGGCCTTGTTGATAGAACACGTGACAGAGTCAGAAGAAGACCGGCTGTTTGTTGTTGTTAATGGTACTTGTTAAACACTTACTATGTGCCCAGCACTGTTCTGAGCACTGGGGTAGATACAAGTTAGGTTGGACACAAGTCTCTGTCCCACCTGAGGTTCACAGTGTAAGTACGACAATCGCCCCTACTTCCTCCCTCTGCCCCTACTCCCTCCCTCTCCACCCCACAGCATTTTTGTATATTTGTACATAGTTGTTATTCTATTTCTTTTATTAATGTGTATATATCTATAATTCTATTTATGTTATGATGCTATTGATGCCTATCTACCTGATCTGTTGTCTATCTCCACACTTTCAGACTGTGAGCCCATTGTTGGGTAGGGATTGTCTCTATCTGTTGCTGAACTGTACTTTCCAAGCTCTCAGTACAGTGTTCTGCACACAGTAAGTGCTCAATAAATACCAATGAATCAATGAAGTAGGAGGCAGTAGGATAGAATCCCCATTTTACAAATGATGTAACAGACCCAGGATTAGAATCCAGGTCCTTTTGACTCCCAGGCCTGCGCTCTATCCACTAGACCGTGCTGCTTCTCAGAAACTGCTGCTTCTCAGTAGGGATTAGACCTAGGTCTTAATCCCAGCTCTACCCCTTGTCTACTGTGTGACAGCGTGGCTCACTGGAAAGAGCACAGGCTTTGGAGTCAGAGGTCATGGGTTCGAACCCCGGCTCTGCCACTTGCCAGCTGTGTGACTTTGGGCAAGTCACTTAACTTCTCGGTGCCTCAGTTCCCTCATCTGTAAAATGGGGATTAAGACTGTGAGCCCCATGTGGGACAACCTGATTCCCGTGTCTACCCCAGCGCTTAGAACAGTGCTCGGCACATAGTAAGCGCTTAACAAATACCAACATTATTAATTCATTTCTCTGGGTATCAGTTACCTCATCTGTAAAATGGGGATTAAGATCATGAGCCATGTGGGACATGGACTGTGTCCTATCTGATTAGCTTTTATATACCCCAGCACTTAGTACAGTGCCTGGCACATAGAAAGTGCTTAACACACACCAATTAAAAAAAAAAAGACAACTCCAAAATTGTACCCAAAACACCCAAAAAAGACGCTGTTAAAACCTGGGCAAGGCCTCACAAGTCCTGAATGCTGAGTGTCAGCAGGGAGCTGATAACTCAAACATCTCTCCTCATACCAGCTCTGGCCTGAAGGAAGGCCCAGTTTCCTCATCTGTAAAATGGTGATTGAATATCTACTCTTCTCCTCCCTTATACTGTTAACTCCAGGTGGACCAGGGACTGTGCCCTCTCAGATTACCTACCCCAGCATTTAGAACAGTGCTTGAAACATAGTTAAGTCCTTAAGAAATACTATCATTATTATTATTATTATTGCTAGGTCTAGCCATCTCCAGAAGTGGATATTCAGGATGAGAAAGACTGGAGTATGGAGTCCTTATGAAGTTGACGGTGGGGGGGCAATGAAGCACAAAGGAATGCCTGAAGCCACTGAGACCCTACTTGAAGAAGCAAGGCCTAAGACCATGGATGGGCAGCTAAAAGGTATAAATGTAATGTGCACAAACGTGACAAAGGCAGGAGAAGTATAAAGATAGGAGGTTAAACCAGCAATGTACTCGGTCTCCTGCCTACTGCCAGCTGCTGGTAGTCCATCCAAGAGAGCAGTCCCCGTGGTAAGCCTGCTTCTTTCATTTAACCATCAGGTACACTTGCTGGTAAATCAAACTTGCTGTGACCCATCCGTGACAAACAGCCCACCGAGTTTGACTGTTGTGGATCACCGCTGTGGGTGGGGAGTCCTTAAGCAGCGTGGCTTGGGAAGCAGCGTGGCTCAATGGAAAGAGCCCGGGCTTGGGAGCCAGACATCATGGGTTTGAATTCCAGCTGTCACTTGGTAGCTGTGTGACTTTGGGCAAGTCACTTAACTTCTCTATGCCTCAGTTCCCTCATCTGTAAAATGGGGATTAAGACTGTGAGCCTCACGTGGGACAACCTGATGACCCTGTATCTACCCCAGTGCTTAGAACAGTGTTCTGCACATAGTAAGCGCTTAACAAATACCAACATTATTATTAAGCGATTTGAACAGAAGTTCAGTGGCAGAGCTGGGACTAGAAGCCAGGCCCTCCAATTTCCATCCTAGGTAGGCAACATACTTGATGTCTGGACTAAAACCACCACCTCTTATTCCATTAGATACTGAAATATCTTGAAGGAACTTTAGGTGCCTCTCAAACCAGCTTTTTTTTCATGAAGGGAAACACAGAGAGAAATAATTTTATAATCAGCAATCACTCCTCCTATAGATTTACAAAACTGGTGCTAGAATTTCAGAATCAACACATACACACACCAGTCATGCTCCATGCCTGGCCAAAATCCTACCAGGAAAGTGATCATTTGCATTCTAAGGCAGTCAACTAGTATTTATCAAGTCCCCTCTGAGAGCCCTGTGCTGTTCTTAAAGCTGGAATTTGACCCTGCAAAGGAAGTGGATGTGAATCTTGTCTTTGTCTTTGAAAATGTTCATCAATAAATACAGCCACCCTGAGCGGGGAGGTACATTTATGATCTCCACTAATTTATTCATTTTTCCACTCTTGCTAGCATTTGTTTATTTGTTTATCCTCCTGTTCCTGCTGTGTGTAAACAATATTAGTATCTGCCTGTCTCCCACATTATATCATAAACTCCTTGATCTCTGATCTCTGCCCATTACCTCTAGCATACTCTCCCAAGTGATTTATATAGACCTCTGCAAACAATAGGTGCTCAATAAATACTGATTGACTAAATCAGTATCCTTTGGACAAGTGATGCCCTTATTAAGAACATGTAATTATCAAGACCACAGGTCTCCACCTCCCTTATCCTGCATAAGGTTTTAATAAGTGTAATGCCCTTTAGGGAGATATTAAAGAACATCTCTGCCTTAGAGAGGAGCATGGCCTACTGGAAAGAACACAGGTTTGAGAGTCACAAGACCTGAGTTCTAGTCCTAGCTCTGCCACTGACCTGAGTGACCTTGGGCAACTCACAACCTCTTAGCCTCAGTTTTCTTACCTGTAAAATGGAAATAATACTACCTCCTTCTCTCTACCCTTCTCAGGGATGTTATAAGGACAAAATTCAAATATAAAGTACTTTGGAAAAATGGAAGTGTTATGCAAATTCTAGGTATGACTTTTTCACCCATCTCATTAAAGAAAAGCCATCATATACAGTGATTTGTTGCTATCTGAAGGAACCGACATGTTTTTTCTAAAGTATTTTGTGTTCAAATGGTACTTGGTGACAAGTAGAACATCGATTTGACCAACTTTTGGAAAATGCAATTATGGGACTACTATGATGTTAATTTAAAATTACTTGAAATTTTTAGAACATACTAGCTCCCTAAAACACCCTAATGATAAAATTTAGAATTTAATCAAGTGGGGAGGAGAGGATGTTTAAGCAGAGTGACTCACTCAGAATATGAGAGGAGGTTCCTGAGGAGAGAGAAACAGTAAAGCACTTGGGTGAGGCATGGAGATTGGTGAGTGGCAACAAGGTATTTCAAAAATGAATTAAAGTGAGTGGAGTTGTAAGAATCAGCCTTTGCCAGCTATGGCGGCATTCCAAGCCCTAAGAGGAAGGAATTGTTCTGGTGTTTTGGGGGAAGTGAACAAAGAATTTGGTAATGCACCAAACTGCATCCAGTTATCCTTTGTTTTTAAAGATGAGGGGACTTCCACTATGTTTGATGTCCTACCTGTTTATCCTGTATTCATTCAATAGTATTTACTGAGCGCCTACTATGTGCAGAGCACTATATTAAGCCCTTGGAATGTACAATCTACCCCAGTGCTTAGTACAGTGTTTGGCCCAGAGTAAGCACTTAAGCAATACCATATATTATATGTGTAAGATCCCATCCCTTTGTGAAAGTGTGACTAAAAAGACCAGTGGGTGACCAAAACTTCCTCCCACAAAGTTGGTTTGCCTTTTTGATTTGTTTTTAAATGGAATTTGTTAAGTGCTTACTATGTGCCAGGGACTGTACTAAGTGCTGCAGTAGATACCAGATAATCAGGTTGGACACAGTCCATGTCCCACATGGGGCTCACAGTCTCAATCCCCATTTTACAGATGAGGTAACTGAAGCACAGAGAAGTGAATAATAATAATAATTAAGGTATTTAAGTGCTTATTATGTGCCAAGCACTGTTCTAAGCGCTGGGGTAGATACAAGGTAATCGGGTTGTCCCACGTGGGGCTCACAGTCTTAATCCCCAATTTACAGATGAGGTAACTGAGGCACAGAGAAATTACGTGACTAGCCCAAAGTCACACAGCTGATAAGTGGTGTAGCCAGGATTAGAACCCACGACTTCTGACTCCCAAACCCATGCTCTTTCCCCTAAGACACGAAGGGACTTGCCCAAGGTCACACAGAAGACAAGTGGTAGATCAGGATTGGAACTCAGGTCTTCTGACTCTCAGGCCCATGTTCTTTACATTAGGTCATGCTGCTTCTCACTAGGCCACACTTAAATTCATGCTAAAGGACTGCCGCTCTAATGCATTTTTCCCATTTGACATCAGGGTACACTGTATCCCAACAGGCTTGACTGTCAGACAAATGCTTCCTAACAACATTCTGGTCAAACCAGGTAATGAAAATATGCATATGACAGACCCGAGTGCATACGTGTAAAAAAGAACACAAACATAAGAAAACACCCAACTTTTATTCCCTCTTGAATCTAAGCTCTTTGAGGATCACACACACAGCATCTAACACGTAGCTGAGATCCACAAGCCCAGCTGGGTCTCTTAGGTCCAGAATACATCAGGCTGAGAACAGCAAGAATGTTACTAAAACTCATAGCAATGGAACTAGACTTCATCACATTATAGTATCAATCAGTTGTACTTATGGAGCATCTACTGGATGCTGAGCACTGTACAATAAGAGACACAGTCCCTACCCTCAAGGAGTATACAGTCACTACAGTACTGCAAAATGTAATGGTTGAGATTGTTGGGACTCCCAACCTACCTTTCCAGCATATTGTGTGTGCTAGGTAGTAGAAATAATGAATGTCAAACCACATTGAAAATCAACCCAAAAAGATGCTTATGTCTTCTTTCTTCTCTTTGGTTACTTTCTTACGTATATCACCTGTGGCTGTATCCTGGATAACATTTTCTTCATAGAAAGCATGAATTCACTCTTTTCTTGGGCATTTTAATTTGTTAATGTTGACCATTTTAAAAGCATATGGCTAACATCCTGGAAAATACACAACTGGAGTTTTCATTACTCTTACCTTAGCAATCAAACTCTTCCTTTGTAATCAGAAAAAGATCAAATGGCCTGAATTCAATAGCAAACATTTATGTAACACACTCATCATGTAGTGTGTGTGTGTGTGTCTCCCTCACACACAGATTCACCAATCCTCCCCTAGTCCAACATCGTTTATATTCGTACCTATCTGTAATTTATTTCAGAGCCTGTCTCCCCATCTAGGTTGTAAATTCCTTGTGGGCAGATAATAGCTATACTAAACTCTTTTGTATTGTACTCCCCTAAGGTGTTTAGTACAGTCCTCTGCACACAGTAAGTGCTCAGTAAATTTCACTGATTGATACCATCTTTCAATAGGGAAAGCTGATACCTATTGGAGCAAACATTTGAAAACTTTGGTCAGTGTTTTAAAGATACAAATTGATCATGCGGGAGTGTGTGTTTTTAAGAGTTCTAGTGCAACCATGTTTTTTCCCCTTATGGCTTAATATAATTGCTCAACAGCTGATATTTAATGCCCCTTTAGTGTTTTCAAAGCATGCAATGATCCACAAGGTGAACTGTGACTCATTTTCTATCTGGGCTACCACACAGAGAAAATTATTCTTATTCTTCCTTGGGTGCTGCGTGTATTTAGCATTGTCTACTGCACAGAAGGCCTGGTCCCTGTGGCTGCCCCAATTCAGAAGTAGAATCTGCCAGCTGAGACAGCGGGTTAAGGCTGATCATTTTGAGAGTGTATTCCCTTCCCTATCACCCTCACTCCTCTTCTCTTTGTTGTACGGAAGAAACCTTCAATAAGTGACTCCTAATTAATGGCTTCATAAAAGAAGTGTGTTTCAGATGGTATTTATGAACAGACTCCTATCATTAGCCACGTATTAAGAGCACACATTGTGAGAAGGACCATACAAAATGTATAAAAAACATACTTCCCTCTTTCAAGGAGCTTGCATCTTTAAAAATGGGAGGATCTGAAAAGGTCCTGTGGGGGCAGACAAAAGGGAATCTGTTCCAGACACAGTTGAGCAACTTGGAAGAAAGCAGACATGCAAATTAGTTTGAGGCTCCCAAGCACAGTGTCTGAAAGAAATTAGGTTGGTCTAAAAGAAATCTGGCGGCGAGCAAGTAAGTATTTTAATGAAAAGTGCACAAGATTCTCCCCACACTCTGGTGTTATACTTTCCATGCAAAGCAGTGCCTCAAAATCACTCCCAATCCCATCCCAAGTTTCCTTCCTAGACTTCTGTAATTTTTCTCTGAAGCAAAGGGAACAGTTAGATAGTTCTTGGGACTGGGATGAGCACAGCAACGTCCCCCCACACCCAAAAAAATCCCAGATCAGCTCCAGAAACTGGGAGAGACCCCAAGAGTTCAAGTTGGGGCCAATTAATGCCATCATGAGTCTCTCTGGGACTGGAGTAACCAAGGGTTTACAGGTCTTTGGGGAGCAAAGACGGATTCCCGACTACACCAAGAGAGCCCTGATTCAGGCTAGAACCTCTGGACACGTCAAGAGGACTCTCCAACACTGACCTAGTCAACCCTGATGTCTGGAGCCCCTTTCCCCTTCAAATTTGACAGACCTCATAGATTCAATTCCCTCTAGATTGTGAGCTTGTTGTGGGCAGGAAACATGCCCAGTAATTCAGTTGTACTGTGCTCTCCCAAGAGCTTAGTACAGTGCTCTGCACATGGTAGACTGTGAGCCTATTGTTGGGCAGGGATTGTCTCTACCTGTCACCAAATTATACACTCCAAGCACTTAGTACAGTGCTCTGCATATAGTAAGCGCTCAATAAATACGATTGAATGAAATACCACTGATTAATTGATTCAGCCCTTCTGAATTAACATCTCCAAGAGACCTTCCCTGATTAATTTCTAGTCTTCCATGTTGCTGTTGTCAATGTATTTTTTAAGTGCTTAACTTAATTTGCCAGGGACAGTACTAAGTGCTGAGGTAGACACAAGCTCATCGGGTTGGACACAGTCCCTGCTTATATCAGTGTGACATAGTGGATAGAGCACAGGCCTGGGAGTCAGAAGGACCTGGGTTCTATTCCCAGCTCCGCCACTTGTCTGCTTTGTGACCTTGGGCAAGTCATTTATCTTTTGTGCCTCAGTTTCCTCATCTGTAAAATGGGGATTAAGACTGTGACCCCCATTTAGGACTTGGATTGTGTCCAACCTGCTTACCTTGTATCTACCTAGAGAGCTCAGAACAGTGCCTGACACATAGTAAGGGTTCAACAAATACCATATAAAAAAATAGGAGCTTTCCAAAGTGGAAAATAAATTTGTAACTCTGCAAATGTTTCTGTCTTCCTGATCCTGAAGTATTTGTACTCTACAGAGCAAGAGGCCTTCAGTGTCCACAACTTTCCCTTCATCAAGACTCCAGGCGGGGGGCCCATGGTCTAAGCACAGCCCTGGTGGATTTTCAATACATTTATCTCCCTACCTCCTAACTTTTTATCTGGGGAATGCCTAGGTGCCTGAAAGATCTAATTTGGGGGCTCCAGATATTGCTGTAATTATTTATTATTATTTATAGTATTTATTAAATGCTTACTATGTGCAGAGTCCTATACTAAGTGCTGAGAAACAATATGCCAGTGAAAGACAATCTCTCTCCTCTTCAGGGGCACTCAGACTAAAAGGTAGGGAAGGGCTTGGCAACAGACACAGAAGGAAAGATAACATAATGAGATAATATAAATGCAAAACAACGTGGAAGACTGTTCAGCTAGCTCTCCTGGTTTTCAGTTCCCCGGGGCTCGTAGGGGTCACCCTCTCACTGTGAGTGCAGGGGAAGAAGGGTGACAGGAAGATTTGGGACTAGAACACCTAGGTCCCCTGATTCCCAGTCTCACATGCTTTCCACTAGACCCCACTGCCTCCCTACCCCTGCAGACTTTCCCCCTCATCTCCAAGAGCCCCAGGAGGAACTAAAACTCCCTTTCCCACACACCTTTCACACTAAAAGACAGCCTACCTGGCTCAGCACCTCTACTTTCTTCTGTGAGTCAGGCAGGGGTCCTTAAGGTAAGCGAGGGTCAATTGTAGTCAGTGGTATTTATCAAGGGCTAACCATTCAATAGTATTTGAGCGCTTACTATGTGCAGAGCACTGTACTATGTGCAGAGCACTGTACTAAGGGAGAGTACAACAAAAGAGTGGGCAGAAACGTTCTTTGCCCACAATGAGCTTAGTTTAGAGGACCAGAGTAAACACTCCACTAGCAGCAAAATAACAACAACTGTGATCTATAAAATGATTATTAACGGCTAAGCACTCAGAGAAAGATACAAGATAATCAGTTTGGCTACAGTCCCTGCCCCACAATAATCCATGGAGGGGTGAAACTGAAAAACTCGCATTAAATTATTTGGCCTTCTTAGGAACTGAGAACTTCACTGATTTATTTAATATTAGAAAATACACCTATCCCTTCTTTTCCTCTGCCTGGTAAGTCCTTCCTCAGGGAAAAGAACAAAAAAGGGGAAATAGCATTAAGTAGTGTGACATCATCCTGTGGAATTCCCTTCCCTAGGAGGTCAGAGAGTCTAACACTGTAGTTGAATTGAAAAGGAGGTTGGGTAATTTTGTGGCAAACATTAACACTTCTCGTTATGCATTTTAAGAGACTGGTAATCAAATCTCATGCCTCAGAAAGTGAACCAATCACTCCTTTCCTTTCTCTCCTTCCCTGGGTCTATCTTCTCCATAGGCAAATAAAATGTCCACTTTAGGGAGGATGGACAGATAGATTGACAGACAGAAATAGACATAGAGGAACAATTCTGAAGAATTAATATCAATCAAGTAGCTCCACGAGGAGTCAAGCACACATGGCTTACAACAAAAAAAACCCTTTTACATAGGTGACTAAAATAAAACAACAAAAGATCAATGCAAGAGCTTTGATATCAACATAGAAAGAGGTAACAGTTATAGACAGAGCTAGCCTTCTTATTAGAAGATGGTGCTACTGACGAAAGACTGGTATCCATAGGTACAGCTGAAAGGACCATGAGTGACCACAACTCCGTTCCTCACTAAACACCCATGAAGATTATCCTTTGCTTCTCTGATGTGTTTACTACATGCGGTGCCTGATGCTGTTTTAGAATCTGCTTCTTGGCTTCCTACCGCCTTTGCTCAAGGAGAACGACCACTTCCCTGATTGCCAAACATCAGGCTAGTTTGCCTGCTGCTGTGGTCACATTGTGTGAGCCAGCGATTCTCGGTATCTTTAAAATGTTTATTTGGCTCTCCCTCCTTGCATTTGCCCCATTTCAGCATTTGCCCCGTTTTAGCTCACGATTCAGCAGCTGTTTGGGTATCCAGCTGTCATCCATTCTCCTCACATGACCTGCCCAGTGGAAGGGAGTTGCCATGAGAAACCAATGATATTTTATCAGGCAGCCAGATAGGGGCGTGGAAGAGGAAACTGGCAGTATGCTTGGGATATTGAAACAAGTTAACACCAAAGACAGGAGAGACTCATGGATGGCCCCTGGAGTCCTGAGGGCTGGAAATTATTTTAGGAAGTATTTTTTTTCTCTGAGGACGGGGTGCAGGGAACAAGAGGGGAATCTTTTTGAAATAGGTGTGACCTTACTGGCCCGTATTTCTCTGACTTACTCTGCCTTGAGCATCGTCACAATTCTGGTGAACTGGCTGCACTCCAAGACCTTATTATCAATTCCCCTGCATTGGCGTCGGATACTGAGAGCAGTCATTGGTAACAGTGATGAAACCGAGAAGTCAAATGTGGAGGTGCCTTCTATAATCAGGCCGACTCTAATGGCAGTGTGGGTCTTCGATAATATCAGTAAGGATGCCTGATATTCTTCTTGCATATGCATATATCTGTCAATCAGTCATCAGTATTTAGGTACCTACTGTGTGCTGGGCCCTGCACTAAGTATCTAGGGGAGCACCCTAAAGATAAAAGACCCAACCCCTGACCTCTTAGGGGCTTGCCGTCATGCTGCAAAGCCCCTTTCCAGGTCTGCTGCTCAGGGAGGGTCTCTAGTTTTGAATCTGTGCTTGGGTCTCTGATGCCCTAAGGCCCTACCTATGATCAACTGCATTCCCCTTTCCTGCCTTTTTACACACATACATATACATAAAAGATAAATATATATATATCTCCCTTCTGTGAAAATGGTGAAATCTTTCATTGGAAAATAATGACCAAACCTTGGCCCTGAAACCTCAGGAAAGGAAACTTACATGAAAGAATTGATCACAGTGGCTTGCCCAATGTCATTCACATTCTATCGGCCCTACCAGTAATGTTCCTGCTGGGGCACAAGTACAAAGAGTGTCATGGTGGGCAGGGAAACAGCACATTTCAAAGTGCACACAAAATTTCTAAAGGCAGGATCCATTTACAGCTGAAATGGCTGCAGCATAGTGCTGATCATGGGTCCTACTGTTACAACACAGTCTTCTGTCTTCACTATCCCCACTAGTCATTTTTTGGGATTGCTGCTAAGCCCGTCCACCTTCCAGAATGCCCTAGGTTGTTCTTCAGAAAGAACCCTTCCCCAGCCTCTGGTAGGGACCCAGCAGTCAGTCTCTTACCTTCATGATTCTATTTATTGCTATCTTGATTCTATTTATTGCTACTGTTCTTGTCTGTCTCCCCCGATTAGACTGTAAGCCCATCAAAGGGCAGGGACTGTCTCTATTACCGATTTGTACATTCCAAGCGCTTAGTACAGTGCTCTGCACATAGTAAGTACTCAATAAATACTACTGAATGAATGACCACCTTAGTGAAGACATATCTCCTCCAAAAGGCCTTTACTAAGCCCTCATTTCGCCTTCTCCCACTCCCTTCTGCGTCTCCCTGGCACTTGAATTTGCTCCCTTTATTCACCTATCCCTCAGCCCCACTTATGTACATATCCGTAATTTATTTGTTTATATTACTGTCTTCCCCTCTAGACTGCAAGCTCCTTGTGGGCAGGGAACAAGTCTACCAACTCTATTATATTGTACTCACCCAAGTGCTTAGTACAGAGCTCTGCACAAAGTAAGTAGTTAATAAATACAATTGACTGATAATTGGGTCTAGAATCAGATAACCTAATTCCTACAGCATTATTTTTGCCATTGAACCAACAGCAGAGAATCTCTCTTCCACCTACATCCAAAGGAAAAGCTGATGTCTAGATGCAAATCTACCGGCGGGGGGTGGGGCGGAAGAATCAGAAATGAACTGGTAATTAGGGTTTTAGCTGAGCAGTAGGAGAAGGTTTAGGAGCAAGTGCATGGTCAAAAAACAAAGCCTAACTATTGTTGACTTGGAATTGTGATGCCACTGCTCTTCCTCAGACCCCAAATCCCAATCTGAATGAGAGAGATTATAAAGTCTTTGTTAGGTTATAAATTCCCTGAGGGAAAGGAATATTTGTTTGCTATTTGTTTGCTTCTGTTATAGTGTCCCAAGGGATTAAAACAGTACTTTGGACTCAGTAAATAACTCAGTGGGTAGATGAGTTATCAACCCTGTTCAAAAGGCAGAAATGTGTTTTCCTGCCATTTCCCTTCAACCTGTTCAAGTGTGTATCCAAGCCAGCCACCAGGATGCAGGGCTTTCTTTGTTTCAAACAAGCTCTCCCTTTTTATAGATTTGTTTCTCGCTCCTGCATAATTACATAATTAAAGCTAATATGGGTAATTTAAACATTTTAATTCATTTAATGGCTTCAAAGTAGTGTCTTTCAGGTCAAAGAAAATTCAAGCACCTGGAATCTCGATGTAGTCCTGATGGGGCAGATTTTTGCCAGGGATAACAGTGAAGGACAAAAAGCTTGCTGAGGATCATGGGAGGTGGGGGGAATCTGAGAGATTTGGGCCTGACTCGCACCTTTCATGTTCAGCATGTGAAAATGAAGTGAGTTCAGTTTTCAGTCACACTCTAATGGAGTTTATACAGGGGGAAAAAACATACACATCCAGCTGCCACATAATAGGACTTTTAAAAACCACTCTGTGTCCCCCTGTACCCTTACCCACACTTCTGCCCAATCTTGTTTGAAGCACGTATTACAGTAGCAACTTTTAGGATAAGCCTACTGCTTCTTGGATGTCTGTCTAGATTCAATATAGACTTAACCTCGTAATAGAAGCAGCAGAAATATTTCACCTATTTATAGTTTGCCCCAATTGGGAAGCAATAAACTTCTCATTAGTTAATCATGGTGCTTATTTATTAAGCAGTCGATTGTATTTATTGAGCACCTATGCGCAGACAAATAACAATAATTGTGGTATTTGTTAAGCACTTACTTTGTGTCAGGCACTGTACTAAGCGCTGGGGTGGATACAAGCAAATCAGGTTGGACACAATCTCTGTCCCATATGGGGTTCACAGTCTTAATCCTCATTTTACAGATGAGGAGATTGGGGCTCAGAGAAGTGAAATGACTTGCCCAAGGTCACAGAGCAGACAAGTAGCAGAGCTGGGATTAGAACCCCCAACCTTTTGACTCCCAGGCTCGTGCTCATGCCATGCTGCTTCTAAGCTACTAAGCATGTGGGAGAGTACAATATCACAGTAAAGAGAAACATACCCTGCCCACAACAAGCATTTATTATGTACCCAGCCTTGATACAAGATAATCAGATCAGAACCAGTTCTTGTCCCACATGGGACTCACAAGAGGGAGGGAGGCAAGGAGATTCCTTATCCCAATTTTAATCGGGACACAAAAAAGCAACAGAGAAGTTAAGTAACATGGTCATAAAGCAGGCCAGTATGGAACTCCTGGGATTGGAACCCAGGTTTCCTGACTCCCACTCCTGTGCTCTTTTCCCCTCAGCCAGGCTGCCTCCCCATTTTTCATTTTGAAAACCTGGTTCAGAAAAACCCACTTTCAAGTTAGGAAAAATTAGGATTGGAGGTCCCACTCCAGCAAGATGGGCAGAACTTCCCAATGCATCCTCAAAAGCCCTGCTTTCTGGACCTCAGCCCCCTCACCTGATACTAGTCCGTCCACACCTTGAAGCTTTCCTAGACAGAGCTCAGGATTCACATGGGGATCCGATAGCTTTCAGCTGGCTTGTAACACTTCAAGGTGGATGAAAACTGAAATCCGATTAAATGGTTTTCCCTGACACTATTAAGTCCTCCTTTTGCTTGTGGATCTCAAAAAAATCCCCATAGTCACTGGAAGTGCATAATACAAGTTACCTCATGCGTGGAAATTTTTAATACTATGTTGGTGCTAAAAAGAGAACCAAACTCTTGCAGATTCTAGGGAGGTCAAGGGTTAGAGCTCGGAGAAAGTAAAGCAAAGGAATCCTGTAATTCAGGATAAGGTTATCCTTCCTGTCTATCTTCCAGACAGCATATAAAGTCCAACGATAGTACTGAGTCTCTACTAAGCACAAAGTACTTACTAAGTACTCAGCAAAGTACAACAAATGCAAAACATAAAGTCTCTGCCCATAAGGAGTAACATCTGAATTCAGAAAACATGACCCATATATGTGATTACCTTTCAGGAGCCCCTCAAAAATACCAACATTATTAATCCGAGGCATTTCACAATGCTGTAGGACAGAGCTATTGCAAAGACCATTTGGGTATTAAAGCCAACTCCTGTAAATGGTAGTTGAATCATTCAGTTATATTTATTGAACTCTTACTGTGTGTAGAGCACTCTACTAAGCAGTTGGGAGAGTAAAATATAACAGAATTGGGAAGGGAATGGGTCTACCGCGACAGAAGTTTCAGTCCCTGAACTGACCAATTTTTAAACAAAAAAACATTGCCACCTCCTTCCCTAGTGCAAAACTAACTCAAACTAGTCCAAATGCTAATGCCTTTCTTCTCTAGAACAGGAGCAAAACCGATCTGGATATCCGTTCTTACAGACTGTGCAAATAATTTTCCTCCCAGAACCTGTCCACTCTGTCCTTTCTGAGAGCTGATTACGTTGGATGTGGTTGATCAGGCAAAATTGCTGATCTGCTTTTAGCACTCAATTAACCAGAGGTTATCTCTGTGAGAGTACACAGACATATGGATCAGACATGGGGGCTTTCGCCTTCATTAGGCATCTGAAAAGCTCTCAGTCCTTATTTTTCCCAGTGTCCTTAGAAGGGCATATGACTGACTGGGTGGGATAGCGGAGCATGGCTGGTTTATCTCTCTGGACGTCAAAGAAGGGAGACTTACTAACTGTTGTAAGTCTCCCAAGGGCTTAGTAGAGTGCTCTGAATAGACTGTGAGTCCCATATGGGACAGGGACTGCATCCAATCCAATTTACTTATGTCTACCCCACTGCTTAGTACAGTATCTGGCACATAGTAAGCAATTAACAAATATCACTATTATTTTAGACTAAGTGCTCAATAAATACTGCTGAGCAAATTTAACTTTCCAATTGTTTGCTTTCTTGAGACAGCACAGCCTAATGGAAAGAGTCAGGGGACCCACGTAGTCCCAGCTCTGCCAGTAGCCTGTTATGTGACCTTAAGCAAGTCACAACCTCTCTGGGCCTCCGTTTCCTCACTGTACCTGTTCTCCCTACCCTCGGACTGAGAGACCTGTGAAGGGACAGGGACTCAATCAATCCTCTCCCAGCTCCTTACCCTCACTCTTCTTCTACTACAGTGCATTTTGCACAATTCAGTTTTTTCAAGCCAACCTACTCCCTGTGCTTCATTCTCTTCTCTTCCAGCATCTACTTCTTGACAAAACTCTCCCTTCTTTCTGGAAGTCGGTCAATCAGTGGCATTTATTGCTTACTATGTGCAGAGCACAGTACTAAGTGCTTGACTGTACTAAGAACTGTATAGGAGTTTCTTTCCGCTTCACATCTAACGATACTTCTCACCATCTTCAAAGCCCTCCTAAAATCACATCTCTCCCTAGGAGACCTTCCCTAATTAATCTCTCATCTCCTCTCACTGTATCCCCCATAACTGCCATTTCAGCAGTTGCACATCATCTAAGCCCTTGGATATTTACACCTCCCAAACAACCATAACATTTATGTATACATCTATACTCTATTGCTTCCTCCTAGCTGTAATTAAATGTGCTTCCCCCACCAGATTGTAAATTCATGGAGGTCGGGGATCATGATTGTTAATTCTATAGTTTTTTCCCAAGCACTTAGTACAGTTCTGTACACACAGAAGGTGCTCAAAAAATACTAATTGATTGATTGATCAAAGTCAACTCGTTCCTGCCTCTCCACTCCTCAAAGCCAACTACCCACTGATACTTCTCCAATCAAACTGGAACTCTGCAGTTTCAGTTATCACCAAGCCCTCCCTTCCGCTTTGCCAAACCTTTTTCCTCCACTTCCAAACTCTTCTGAAATCTCATGTCTTCACTGAAGCCTTCCCAGATCAACCTCCCTTCTGCCCTGGTCACACCATATACCCCAGCAACCCTGCAATTTTTTTCAAATGATATTTGTTAAACACTAAGTAGGTGTCAAGCACTGTACTAAGCGCTGGGGCAAATACAAGTCAAGCAAGACAGTTGCACTCCCTGTCCTAAATGGAGTTCATAGTCTATGTAGGAAGGAGAACAGGCATTGAATCCCCATTTTATAGTTGAGGAAACTGAGGCACAGAGAACTTAAGTGGCTTGCCCAAGGTCATCCTGCAGACAGGTGGCAGAGCCAGGTTCTCTGACTTCCAGGCCCGGGTTCTTTTCACTAGGCCATGCTATTTCCCTGTGTCTTCAACTTATCTCTGCTCATCATTTGCATGACCATCAATTTATCTGTCTTATTGTTTACGGATTTGTCATCCTCTTCCCCCATTAATTTGGGGCTGGGATGAGTCTATTTATTTATTTTTTAATTTCCTATTGTGCCCAGAGGACATTCAGTAAACACTTTGAGGAAGGATTGTTAAGGCCCTCATCTACCACCTTTTCCTGGATATGGAGCAGGCCCTTAGGAGAAAGGGAAGAAAGAAAACCTCTTGTGAGCTTCTCCACTAGAGATCACATCTTTACACTAGGGCAGTAGTCATGGTACTTACTGAGCACATGCTGAGTGCCCTAAGCAATTGGAAAAGTACAGCAGAAACATAAGGCTCTCCTTCTGCCCTCAAGGAGTTTACACTCTAAGGTTGCATTAGCCGTGGCTCAGGCTAACCCTACCCCTTAGAGCACTCACTTTCTTGACTCCCGAACGTGTGTTACGCAGGCCCCTAAGACGGGCTAATGCCCGTGGCCAGTGATTGAGAGCCACGGCCCAGGATGGCTGTGTGTTTTGCCTCTTCTTCCCTTTTCAGGTAGGAGAGGATGCCTTCTCCACCACAGTTATTTAAATTCCATGAGCATAAGAATCACATCTCTGCTTAGGCCACGTGGCCCCAACTCAACACAAGCACAGTGCTAAATGTTATGATGTGAAACAGCATTTGTTTCCTCGACACTTCATTCTCAGTCGGAGCTGCTGCTGTGGTGGCCCCTGCTGCTGGAAATGAGTCCAAGCGTTTGACTTTGTGAGCCGCAAAGCTGCAAATTCTCTCTCTTTCTCTCCATCCTCCGTGTGTGGGTCTCTCTCTCTCTCCTATTGACCACTTGTTAAATCTTTTTGTTTGTTCCCCAGCCTTCTCCTGGGACCCTCAGACAGGCAGCCTTGCCAGATTCATTTTCTGATCAAAGCTGTTTGATTTGGTCAATTTTGCCACTTTGGAGACGTTCTCTATTACAGAGATAAATAGCCTTGGGCTAACTGTCAACGAAAACTTGTAAGCTAATAAATTATTCCAATTTCTTCCCGCGGATTTCTCTGGAGACAGCCCTAGGAAATACACTTTTTGATTAGTAAATTTCTCTGTGTGTGTGTCTGGACATTCCAATGTGTCGGCTTTGATTAGCACCATTGCTTTTCAAGTAGACGTTGGCTGAGGGGCTGTCAGTTGCCGGCAGACCTGATGCATAATGCATCAACTGGGGCCGGAAACTGTAGCCTCATCCAAGGCTGGAAAGGCGGGAAAATTGCCCTAGCAACCCCGCCGGCTTCTCCGGCACCAAAGGGAGCTCGACTCGCAAGCCTTGACAAGCTCTTGGGCAGGAGCCCGCCTTCCCAGCCCCAGGAGGGAGTTGATGGGACAGAACAGGGGTCCTGGGGAGAGCTAGCACCCAGGTGATGTCGCTCCACGTGACACCACCTTCCATTCCCATTGCGCACTTCCGCTCCTCCCGCGGCCCCAGGCCGACCAGTCCCTCCGGAGACCCGCCAACCCCGTCCCTAGGGGGTCGGCTCTCCCGGTCTCTCTCGGGTTCCCATCCGTCTGCTGTTCACCTAGTTAAGGGCTTGCAGGTTGTTATAGAAACAATATTTTGGCTATAACAAATCAATCGGTGCGTGTGAACACAAACATACAGATCATTTATCAACTGCAAAATACCCTAAATTATGACCTTTCTAAAACCTATCAGAAGGGCGAGGGAATGCATAACGTAAATTAAACTTTGAAGGGTCAGCGGTTTTTACTTTCACTATTCATCTTTCTTTCACCTTATAGGTTTAAGAACAAGAGGGCTGTGTAATTACATTTCAATGGGGTGCAGCGGTTCATTATTCTCGGCCACACCAATCTACTGCAACATTTCCAAAGCAGTCAGGTGCCTTTTAGAAGATATTAGTTGGTATAAGACCATACTTGCTCTTTTGAACTGATATCATCTTTTAATGTACAACAGTGCAATCATCTCAATTTACTAAGGGCTAAGAGGCTGGAGTTGTTTTCAGATCAATACACTTGTTCGTGTTTCGGAAAGAAGGGTACTTCCAAATACTGCACCTTGCTACCCAGAAGTCTCGTTTCCTCCAGATAATAATAATAATAATAATTGTGGTATTTGTTAAGTGCTTGCTATGTGCCAGGCACTGTAATAACTGCTGGGGTAAGCATGAGATAATCGGGTTGGACACAGTCCCAATCCCACATAGGGCTCCCATTCTCAATTCCCATTTCACAGATGGGGTAACTAAGGCACAGAGAAGTGAGGAGACTTGCCAAGATCACACATCAGACAAATGGCAGTGTTGAAATTAGAACCCAAGTCCTTCCAACTCCCATTCCTGGGCTTTATCCACCAGGCCACACTGCTTCCCTAGTTCATTTAGTCATATTTATTGAGCACTTAATGTGTGCAGAGCACTGTACTAAGCACTTGGGAGAGTCCAGTACAAAAATAAAGACACATTCCCTCCCCACAATGAGTTTATCCTCTCAGACACTCTGCCCCACCCCATTCTTAGAGGTCTTTTTGCACTGGAACCTCTACCCCACTGATGTAAGTACACAGTTTCCAAACCGCAACCTTTTATGATCCAGTTGTGTTAGGACCCATATGGGCACCTGTTACATTTCAGCATTTAAATTACATTTAAATAAGTGTACCTTTAACTTAACATTTAAGTTAAGTCTACATTTCAGACGTCTGGAAACACACTGGATACAGTCAGGCCCACCCTCGTTTGCTCGTTAGGGAAGCAGCGTGGCCTAGTGGAAAGAACATAGGCCTGTGAGTCAAGGGACTTGATTTGAATCCCGGCCCTGTCAATTGTCTGCTGTGTGACCTTGGACAAGTCATTTCATTTCTCTGGGCCTCAGTTGACTCCTATGTAAAATGGGGATTCCATTTTACTTAGACTGTAAGCCCCTTGTGGGACAGGAGTTGTGTCTAACCTGGTCTTGTAACCACCCCAGTGCTTAGTATAATGCTTGATACACAGAAAGAGCTTAAATACCATAATAATTATTCATTCAGGGGCATTTACTGAACACCTACTGTGCATAAAGCAGTGACCTAAATGCTGGGGAAGAGTCCAGTAGAGGATAAACAAGATGCAGTCTCAGCCCTCAGAGAACTCACCATCTAAAAGAAGGCTGGGAATTTAGTGAAAGGCATTTCGGGAGATTTGTAAAGACAGAGGTACAAGAATGAAAGAACACAAAGAAAATGCTAAATACAAAAATTGCTTAGGACATTGCTGTTAAATTAGCTGTTCTTAAGTTCCTCACTGTTTGGACAGGGCTGTTCAGAGTCCCGTAGCCACAGCCTTCCCAATGTGATGAGGTTTGTGACAGACAGCAAGCCTGCTTTTTTTAGTTTGTGGGGGGTTTTTGTGGGATTTGTAAAACACTTACTATGTTCCAGGCACCGTATTAAGTGCTAGGGTAGATTCATTCATTCAATCATATTTATTGAACGCTTACTGTGTGCAGAGCAGTGTACTGAGCATTTAACTAATCAGTTTGGACACAGTCCCTGTACCACACAGAGCTCACAATCTTAATACCCATTGTGCAGATAAGGGAAGTGAGGCAAAGAGAAGTTAAGTGACTTGTCCAAGGTCACACAGCAGACAAGTGACAAAGCTGGGATTAGAAACCAAGTCCTTCTGATTCCCAGGCCCATGCTCTCTCCACAAGGCCATGCTGCCTCTTCAAGCTCTCCCCATCCCAGACAGAGCAGGACCCAGGTGCCCCCCAGAATGGCACAGTGGGGCAGGTGTCTTGTCTTGGCATGTCTGTGCATTTTACCAGTAGAGATATGAACAGAACTCTAAAGACAGCCCATCACCCATTTTAAAAGTGTGGTTTTGCTCTAAATTGCCTATCACTGAAACAAATAATGAAAACCAATAAAAATTTAGCATGAGTATAATTGATTTCTAAACTCAAATAACTGAACTGAGGTTTGGAACTTCACAGTAATCTGTAACTCTGCCTGTGAAATAGAGTACACAGTCCTGAGAAAAGAGTTGCTGTTCAACTTAACAACACACCAGAAGTTCCCACGCCAATCACAGAATCCTAGGATAGAAAAGGCATTCAACAGGTCGCTTCATCCATCTGCCTGTCTTCTTGAGCCACCCCCGATATCACCTAACAACCTCTTTAGAGGTTGTAGCCATTTGTTATTATTATTATTATTATTATTAATTAGTTAATCCACATAACATTCTCATTGGGTAACTTGGAATTATTGTCCCCATTTTACATAGATGGGATTTGAGGTCAAATGAGGTGACGACTTTTTTGGTAGGGGGCAAGGGGGGGGCAAGGCGAGCTATATCGTGCTTGTGCAAGGCCAGCCTTACTTTTCCACTGGAAAACTCCTGTCCAAAAGGATTTCTCTTTTCAGTTGTGTATGTTAACTTGAAGTGCTAGAAAAGTGTGAGGAGAGATGCTTGAGGCAATAAATATTGTGGATGAAGATGATGAGCTCGGTGTGGGCAGGGATTGTCACTCTTTATTGCTGTACTGTATTTTCCCAAGTGCTTAGTACAGTGGTCTGCACACAGTAAGTGGTCAGTACAAATGAATGATGAGAATTTTTAAAAAACTAATAGTTCTGCTTCAGAGCTCAACCCCAAATTTCCTGACATCTGCCTGATTGACAGAAGGCATTTTGAGAAGCAGCATGGCCTAGTGGATAGATCATGGGCCTGGGAGTGAGAAGGACCTGGGTTCTAATCCCAGCTCTGACACTAATCTGCTGCGTGACCTTGGGTGGGTCATTTCGTTTCTCTGGGCCTCAATTATCTCATCTGTAAAATGGGGATTAAGACTGTGAGCCCCATATGGCTTCTCTGTACCTCAGTTACCTCATATGTAAAATGGGGATTAAGATTGTGAGCCTCATGTGGGACAACCTGATTACCCTATATCTACCCCAGCACTTAGAACAGTGCTCTGCACATAGTAAGCACTTAACAAATACCAACATTATTATTATGTGGGACAGGGATTGTGCCCAACCCAATTTCCTTGCATCCACCCCAGCACTTAATACAGAGCCTGGAAGATAGCACTTAAACTGAACAAATGCCACAGTTACTATTTCAGACTTTCCCAGGTCCCAGCCCTTGGACAATCAATGATATTTATTGGGTTTTTACTGTGGGTACTGAGCACTTGGCATCCACCCTCAGCCACTCTAAGTAGAGCCAAGGTGTACAGCAGTCTCCAAAACCCAGGCAGCTGGCAACAGGAGCCGAGTGACTCCATCACCACTCTTAGGCAGCATATGAAAATTGGGTGGACTCCTGGACCAATCGGGAAGCCTGAGTTATTGTTGTTTATGGTATTTGTTAGGCACTTCCTATGCGCCAGGCACTGCTCTAAGCGCCAGGGTAGATACAAGGTTGGACGTAATCCCTGACCCACACGGGACTCACAGTTGTAATCCCCATTTTACAGATGAGGTAACTGAGGCATAAGAGAAGTGATTTGCCCTAGGTCACACAACAGACAAGTGGTGGAATCAGAATTAGAACCCAGGTCCCTCTGACTCCCAGGCCCGTGCTCTATCCACTAGATCTGAGAAAACACCCAGCCTGCACAACCTCAATCAGATGACTTTTCAGTTTCTCTGCTGAACGGCAACAAACTCTTGTTTTGGTAGTATATTTGGGGGCATCAAGTTCCCTCCCCTTGACAATTTCATCGTGATTTATTGTAAGCTGAGGGCAGGAAATGTAAGGGGTTTTGGGTTGCTGTTTTATCCTCCTCTGTTCTTAGTACAATGTTTCACTTTCCAAAGGTGCTCAATAATTACCATTAATCGATTGATTGCAAACACCCCAGGAGCCCACCTCTCCCACCAGACATATCAAGCACTTTACCTTGCCCATGCCACCTCCTTGGGTGGCAAGAGAGTGTAAGCTCCTTGACGACAGGAACCTCTTACCGTTTACTTTATATTGGATCTCCAAATGCTCAGTACCATGCCCGCACCCAGCTAGCCCTTAGTCTTTACTGACAACAAAGACCATTGAGAGAAGCGGTAGAAAGGGTGCTGGGGATGGAGCGACACCGCCCAAGTTGGCAGCCAGCTCCCCGGGAACCCCACAGCTTAGCTGCTGCCCCGGAGGGCAATGGCACAGGGCAAACAAGCAGCAAATCAAAAGTAGTACTGTGTCTGACTCCACCATCTTGGACATTCCCGCGACCACACTAACTCAAAGTGACAAGGACGCAGGCAGGAGCCATGGAAGACGTGATACACATCATTAAATAATAATAATAATTGTATTACTTAAGTGCTTACTCTGTGCCAGGCACCGTACTAAACACTGGGGTGGATACAAGCAAATGAGGTTGGCCACAGTCCCTGTGGGCAGGTAATGCCACTGTTTATTGTTGCACTGTACTTTAGTGCTCTGCACACAGTAAGCACGCAATAAATACAACTGAATAAATGAATTTTCTCTTTCAGATTGGCGGAACCATGTAGCACCTAGACCATGCACTGTGGGAGGCAGCAGGTAAGTCCATAAGGGAGAGTCCTTTGGATTCCAGGGGTCCTGAGTTTTCCTATCGGATTTCTGGATCCACCGTGGGATTGGTGGCAGTGTAACTGGAATTTATCTATCGGTATCAACAGACAGGTTGTTAAGAACATTAAGAAATGTGGAATAACTTAAGGCAGGACACATCCCATAGGGCACTACTTTCCAACATCATCATAATCACTAGTACTTATTGACCATTTACTATGTACAGAACACTGTCCTAAGTGGTTGGAGAATATAGTACAAGAGAATTAGCAGACATGTTCCCTGGCCATAATGAGTTTACAGTCTAGAGGGGGAGACAGACATTAAAATGAATAATCTGTAACAAAGATATCTACATAAGTGCTGAAGGGTAGGGCAAATATCAAATGTCTATACTAAGAGTACTGTACTAAGCTCCTGGGAGAGTAGAACAGATTTGGTAGACACATTCCCACAACAAGCTTACAGTCTAGAGAGAGAGACAAACATTAATATAATTTATAACACTTAATAGAGTCCATCACTCTATAATAGCCCAAGATACCCATAGTGAGAGCACCTCCAAAGAGAAGAGGACTTCTGAGCCCATAATTAGCCTCCCTCTGAAAAGCTGAGCACTGGGTCCTCCCTGTATCCTGCCCAGTGATTAAAGTTCTGAAGAAAGAGGGAAGGATGAGGCCTGCAAACTACTGAGCCCAAAGGGGCCAGCATGAACCCCCCAGTGCCAGGGCACAGATCAAACCTTGCTCTGTCTAGGAGTTTGTTCCAGAGATGGTTTCTGGCAATCAATTAGTAGTGTTTAGTGAGCACCTTCTGTGTGCAGAGCACTGCATTAGGTGCTTGAGAGAGTATGATAGAATAATAATAATAGTGGTATTTGTTAAGCACTTACTATATGCTAAGCACTGTACTAAGTCCTAGGGTAGATTCAATCAGGTCCCACAGGGGGCTTACGGTCTAAGTAGGAGGGAGAATAGGTATTGTATTCGTCCGCTTAACTGTATATATCTTCATTACCCTATTTATTTTGTTAATGAGATGTACATCACCTTGATTCTATTTATTTGCTATTGTTTTAATTAGATGTTCTTCCCCTTGATTCCATTTATTGCTATTGTTCTTGTCTGTCTCCCCCGATTAGACTGTAAGCCCGTCAAAGGGCAACGACTGTATCTGTTACCGATTTGTACATTCCAAGCGCTTAGTACGGTGCTCTGCACATAGTAAGCGCTCAATAAATACTATTGAATGAATGAATGAATTGAATCCCCATTTTGCAGAAGAGGGAACTGAGACACAGAAAAGTGAAATGACTTGCCCAAAGTCGCAGCAGTAAGAGTTGCAGGCAGAATTAGAATCCAGATCCTCTGACTCAGGCCCGTGCTCTTTTCACTAGGCCATGCTGCTTCCAGCATTAGTAGACAAGAGCCCTACCCTCAAGGAGCTAACAATCCAGTACAGATGTTTCCTTGCAGGTCGATTTAGCTCTTCCTCAGAGATTGCCTCTTGCAGGAAGGGGTCCAGGGATGGGCAGAAGCTCTCTAGGAGTAGCTGATAGCATCTCTTGGTACTGCAGAACCAGGCATAAATTATATCATTTATATTACCGTCTCCCCCTCTAGATCTTAAGCTGATGGTGGGCAGGGAACGTGTCTGCTCTGTTACATGGTACTCTCCCAAGTGCTCTGCACACAATAAGCATTTATTAAATACTACTGAATGACTGAACATCATGGCTGTTCTATCCCGATTCACATAAAGCCAACTAGCTCCCATCTATGAAAAATTATCATTCCCTTGCCCCAACCACCAACTGGTGAGATGTTCTTCTTCCCAAAGAAGCCATAATGCCGGCAACATGTATGTCCCAAATTTGACATTCAACGATAACACCTGGCAGATCTGGGGCTCCAGTTCCTGTAGTTTCCATCAAATGGGAATTTTTAATTCCCAGATCGGCAGGCCCCAGCAAAGGTCAGGGTACAAAGTTAGTCAGCTCAAGAAAGCTCTCGATATATTATGGGTGGCTTTTTCTTTCATTACCGGAGTTCTTTTAATCATTCTGCCACACACGGCGCCTTCTCTGCCACCACAGAAAGGTGGTAAGTGTATCTGAGATATATGGGAACCCATGAAAAGATGACAGAAAAGTTATAATACATGAGCAAAAAGGTTTGAAATATTGATGCCCTTAA